>NC_091959.1:12339958-12549958 GCF_031021105.1 Erythrolamprus reginae | reverse complement strand
GTAAAAATGGTAAGGGTGGCCGGTCATAAAACACCCTTTTATCAGAAGACAATTAACAGCCTTCTATTTTCTAAGTATGCCTCTGGAATGCCTTCTTAGAGATCTAGTGAACATAGTGGCCAGTCTTCGCTCTTTTGAGCAGGTCAACATGTCCAACTAATGTGGCATTTATCTTCCAAGAGATTTTGACCATCACAGAAATATATAAATTAGGATGAGATAGATTAGAGATTTTTAAAAAACTTCCCCTGGAACTGTTCCGCCATTGCCCACAAATCAGGAATTATTTCCCTCTTTTTAAAATATAATTTATATTGAAGACAAAAACAATTCAGAGATTAGGGAAAAATAAGGAAAATAAGAGTGAATAAGAAAGAAAGAAAGAAAGAAAGAAAGAAAAAAAAAGAAAGGAGGGAAGAAAAAGAAAGAAAGAAAGAAAAGGAAGATGGAAGAAGAAAGAAAGAGAAAGAAAAAAAGAAAAAAGAAAGAAAGGAAGAAAGGAAGGAAGAGAAAGAAAGAAAGAAAGAAAAGGAAGATGGAAGAAGAAAGAGAAAGAAAAAAAGAAAAAAGGAAGGAAGAAAGAAAGAAAGAAAAAGAAAGAAAGAAAGAAAGAAAGAAAGGAGAGAGAGAGAGGAACTTCTGAACTTTTGGACAGCAATTATAATTGCAATTATATTTTACCCTCTCTGAGATTACATCATATTTTCCTTCTTTCCACAAGATAGCCTTTCTAATCCTACAACCCATAATAAACACTAATTTGTTTTCTCTTCCCCCCCCCCCCCTAAAAATTCCATACAGGGTAGGAATTATTTCTCAATATATTGGAACTTGAACAACATGGTATGGATTGCTGCAGTAAACAGCTTTGGCCCTTTAAAAATCAAAGACATTTCTATATGCTTAGCCAGATAGGTTGTTTATTTTAATGCAACCAAGTGTAAAATGGTTATAGTCCAGTCAAGACTTGTCAACTTCCAGGACATCTTGAAATTGTCAGTCTGGATGGAGGGGAAGGTAAAAATAGAAGATAGGAAATGAGCTTCTTCTTCTTCTTTTTAAAGGAATGTTCTCTATGCATGAAATTGATCGTTTTCCACAGATAGCTTTGTTATGCATGCTATATATTGTTCACATGACATTCTTTCAAGTGAGAGCCAGCCATTAGAGTGAGGGAGTTAATAGCAAGAGAAACCACAATTTTTTTTTTCCATCAACAATTTTGTACCATAGAGGGAATGTTGGCGGGTGCAGCTTTTTTATCCCCAAGTAATAAGCTAGGATATTTGTAGAAATATCATCTCCTTCTCCAGACACAATTAAAGAAAGAGTACATTTTGGTGACTTCTGGTCACTGCGAGTGAGAAATTCAGCGAAGTCATGAATAGTGATGGGATGCTGCCCCCACGAAAAGGGGGGGGAGAGTTGATTTATGCCCTATTTATTAAATATTTAATGGTATTTTTTATCGTCCTTCCTTCTCTAATACCTTAGTATGATCCTTAATAACTTTTAAAATAGGAAATAATTCAATAGTATGTTTTTACCCATAATCATTTTAATCATTATCGAGAAGAGAACTTTTATAGCAATTCAAGAAAATTGAGCTACTTGCCTAATCTGTTACCATACTGAACCTCCCATCCCACCCTAGGGGAAGGATACTGCAAAATCCCCATTCCCACCCACTCTAGGGGAAGGATACTGCAAAATCTCCATTCCCACCCACTCTAGGGGAAGGATACTGCAAAATCTCCATTCCCACCCACTCTAGGGGAAGGATACTTCAAAATTCCCCATTCCCACCTACTCTAGGGGAAGGATACTGCAAATTTCCCCATTCCCACCCACTCTAGGGGAAGGATACTGCAAAATCCTCATTCCCACCCACTCTAGGGGAAGGATACTGCAAAATCCCCATTCACACCCACTCTCGGGGAAGGATACTGCAAAATTCCCCATTCCCACCCTAGGGGAAGGATACTGCAAAATTCCCCATTCCCACCCACAATAGGAGAAGGATACTGCAAAATCTCCATTCCCACCCACTCTAGGGGAAGGATACTGCAAAATCCTCATTCCCACCCACTCTAGGGGAAGGATACTGCAAAATCTCCATTCCCATCCCACTCTAGGGGAAGGATACTACAAAATTCCCCATTCCCACCCACTCTAGGGGAAGGATACTGCAAAATTCCCCATTCCCACCCTAGGGGAAGGATACTGCAAAATTCTCATTCCCACCCACTCTAGGGGAAGGATACTGCAAACTCCCCATTCCCACCCACTCTAGGGGACGGATACTGCCAAATCTCCATTCCCATCCCACTCTAGGGGAATGGGATTTTGCAATATGCTTCCCCCCAGGGGAGGGGAGAGAATGGGGATTTTGCAGTATCCTTCTCTTCCCTACTCCTGGGGGAAGGATACTGCAAAATCCCCATTCTCTCCCCACTCTGGGGCCAGACAGAGGTTGTATTTGCCGGTTCTCTGAACTACTCAAAGTTTCCACTACCGGTTCTCCAGAACCTTTCAGAACCTGCTGGATTACCCCCCTGGTCCCTGTTCTTTAGAGTTTCCTTTGTGTGTGTCAACAGGAATGGCCCCATCTTGTCCCCATTTGGATCCAGAACTGAAACTCTGGCAGCCAGGACATGACGAAGAAAACCACGTGAACATTAGTCAAGGCCAAAAGCTTCTCTTATCTTCTTCTGCCACTGTACATTCCATTATCATCACAAATGGAGGTAAGGCTGCTTTGATTGAAAGTCATAACATCTGTGCTCTATTGAGAATGTGGGGAGACGTATTCAGTTCCTTGATGAAGACTTTCCCTTAATGAAAATAAGCTTAATATAGGTAGAGGTAGGTACCTCTACCTAAGAACGCCTCTACTTACGAACTTTTCTAGATAAGAACCAGGTGTTCAAGATTTTTTTTGCCTCTTCTCAGGAACCATTTTCCACTTACATACCCGAGCCTCCAAAAATGTAACCGGAAAAGGCAGGGAGAAGCCTCCGTGGGGCCTCTCTAGGAATCTCCTGGGAAGAAACAGGGCCGGAAAAAGTGGGGAGAAGCCTCTGTGGGGCCTCTCTAGGAATCTCCTGGGAGGAAACAAGGCTGGAAAAGGTGGGGAGAAGTCTCCATGGGGCCTCTCTAAGAATCTCCTGGGAAGAAACAGGGCTGGAAAAGGCGGGGAGAAGCCTCCGTGGGGCCTCTCTAGGAATCTCCTGGGAAGAAACAAGGCTGGAAAAGGTGGGGAGAAGTCTCCGTGGGGCCTCTCTAGGAATCTCCTGGGAAGAAACAAGGCTGGAAAATGTGGGGAGAAGCCTCTGTGGGGCCTCTCTAGGAATCTCCTGGGAAGAAACAGGGCCGGAAAATGGCAACCAATGCAGCTCGCGTAAAGATGGAGTGATGCGGGCGTACCTTGGTACACCCGTAATTGCACACGCTGCTGTATTTTGCACCGGCAGAAGTCTCCGAACACTCTTCAAGGGTAGCCCCATGTAGAGCGCATAGTGGTACCTCTACCTAAGAACGCCTCTACTTATGAACGTTTCTAGATAAGAACCAGGTGTTCCAAGATTTTTTTGCCTCTTCTCAAGAACCATTTCCTACTTACAAACCTAACCCTCCAAAACTGTAACTGGAAAAGGCAGGGAGAAGCCTCTGTGGGGCCTCTCTAGGAATCTCCTGGGAGGAAACATGGCCAGAAAAGACTGGATTCAGCTCTGTGGGACCTCTCTAGGAATCTCCTGGGAGGAAATAGGGCTGGAAAAGACAGAGAGAAGCCACTGTGGGGCCTCTCTAGGAATCGCCTGGGGAAACAGGGCCTCCATCCTCCCTGTGGTTTCCCCAGTTGCCAACATTATTTGCTTTTATATTGATTCCTACGGAATAATTGCTTCTTCTTACAAACTTTTCTACTTAAGAACCTGGTCAAGGAATGAATTAAGTTCGTAAGTAGAGGTACCACTGTACTTATTTCTGTATTTGTTACATTTGCCTTGGAACGAAGGCAAAATTCCTTTTTAATTTTCCCTAAAACAAAAAGCACATTCCTTACTCCCAGGATCTCACGCAAGCAAGACTGCGTGCCTCTCTCTGGTATTCTAGTTTGCTTGTGCCAGGTGTAAGTACTACAGCGCTTTCTTGGCTAATGAGTAGATCCTGGACAGACAGTTTCAGTTATTTATACCAAGGGCAGCTTTATATAAACAGCATCACCTAGTAAACATTTTGCTCAACTTCCTCGTATGAAGGTTGGTTGGCCTCTATTTATGAGGAAGCTTTACGTTGGAACACTGCTCCCCACTAAATTAAAAAGACGAAGAGAATTCATGCAATGCAGATACAAATATAGCATTGTCAAGATAAACAGTGTTAAATGTAATATGGATAAAACCAACTTTGGTTAATATCAGGGTAGAAATTCTGGGGGGCATAGATGTCGTCGGCTACCTTGTCTGCAGCAAAGCTTGTTTTGTGGTCTCAGTTGGAAAAACTGCAAATTTTATTATTGTGTTTCCTTTTTCAATGCCCTCCTAACCATTCCCTGAGAATCCATAATTATAGGATGGGTAAAGGCACAGTTTGCTATAAAAAGACACTGTACTGCAGGCTAGTGGTGCCAACAGACCTGGCTTGGCGAAGTTCTTATACCCTATTTGTCTTGTAGAATAGAAGGATGTACAGTGATACATTGTCTTACAAACTTAATTGGTTCCGGGACGAGGTTCTTAAGGTGAAAAGTTTGTAAGACAAAACAATGCTTCCCATAGGAATCAATGGAAAAGCGATTAATGCGTGCAAGCCCAAAATTCACCCCTTTTGCCAGCCGAAGCCCCCGTTTTTGTGCTGCTGGGATTTCCCTGAGGCTCCCCACCATGGGAAACCCCACCTCTGGACTTCTGTGTTTTTGCGATGTTGCAGGGGAATCCTAGGAGGGGAATCCCAGCATCACAAAAACGAGCGCTTTGCTGGTAACTGAAGTCCGGAGGTGGGGTTTTCCAGCGAAGGGAGCATCAATGAAATCGCAGCATCGCAAAAACACCAAAGTCCTCAAAACCCCACCTCTGGACCTCTGTGTTTTTGCGATGCTGCGATTTCACTGAGGCTCCCCTTGCTGGGAAACCCCACCTCTGGACTTCTGTTGCCAGTGAAGTGCCCGTTTCTGCACTGCTGGTATTCCCCTGCTGCATCACAAAAACACAGCAGTCCGGAGGTGGGGTTTCCCATGGAGAGGAGCCTCAGGGGAATCCCAGCAGCGCAAAAACGGGTGCTTCGCTGGCAACGGAAGTCCGGAGGTGGGGCATCCCAGCGGTGGCGGTGGGTTTGTAAGGTGAAAAATAGTTTGTAAGAAGAGGCAAAAAAATCTTAAACCCCAGGTTTGTATCTCAAAAAGTTTGTACGACGAGGCGTTTGTAAAATGAAGTATCCACTTTTAGACCAGAGGTCCCCAACTTGTAGGCTGCAGCCCACTAGTGGGCTGTAAGAGGTTTGCAACCGGGCTGCGGAAACAGCCAGTGAACACACACGTGTATGTGTTTTCACCCACTGCTCACACAAATGAGGATGTTTATGTGTGTGAGCAATGAACAAGGCTGCTTGTGCATTCCGTTTAAATGAGCGTCAAAGATCTTGTTCAAATTGGATGCTTGTTAATGGTTATTTTGCCCCAGCTGTGACTGAGTTATGGTTAATAAAGCATTAACCAAACTCAATTGTGGTCTGAGCTGAAGATAGCCAGGTATTATCCTAGTGTTCTGCAGAAGTGGGAAAATGGGCAAAATAAAACCAGCTTTCATTTGTTATTGTGGTTAAGAAAGTTCCGACCCTTATGCCGAAGTGCTGAACCATAAAGCTCAGATTTCCAACCACTGTGCCTAGGAGGACCTATAAAGATAAATGTGCTTCCAGAGAAACATGGAAAAACACTTGAATTTCACAATTCTGCTCTGTAACGTAGAATTCTGGTTCAATCCACTTAAGTTCACATTTTACCCAATCTGGATGACAGCCTTGCTCCGAAGAAAGAGGCAATCGTGTGGATCAGAAACCAAACCTGACCGTGAATTATCTGTGGGCGATATAGACAATAATCACCAAATAACAGTGCTAACCAAACTGATTTTTCCCCCTTCTGAAAAAGAGAAAGTCTCTCTTTGCAGGGAATTTCTTTAGAGAGAATCCAGAAAAGAAGGGAAAAAAAATTCAGAAAGATTAAAAATATGCATTATAGACCATGTTTGTCATTTGCCTTCCTTCTTTTAAAATGAAAATATAGAAACATTGCACCATAAATTGATGGAATGCAAAACCCATAAAAATTAATCCGTATCTTCTTCAGAAGTATCCAAAATGAACATAACATAATACAGTATATAGAACTAAAGAAAACAAACACACAATTCCACACAGTAGATACAAATTATTATTATTATTATTATTATTATTATTATTATTATTATTATTATTATTATTATTTATTAGATTTGTATGCCGCCCCTCTCCGCAGACTCGGGGCGGCTCACAACATTGACAAAAACAATATATATTGACAAATCTAATAATTAAAATCTAAGATAACAATTACACATTTAAAAATCTAAAAGCAAGGAACCCCAATATAAAAAACATACATACAATCATATCATGCACTAGAACTACATCAGCAGGGGGAGATGTCTCAGTTCCCCCATGCTTGACGACAGAGGTGGGTTTTAAGGAGTTTACGAAAGGCAAGGAGGGTGGGGGCAATTCTAATCTCCGGGGGGAATTGGTTCCAGAGGGCCGGGGCCGCCACAGAGAAGGCTCTTCCCCTGGGCCCCGCCAAACGACATTGTTTTGTTGACGGGAAATACCTAATATTAGGTCATTTGATAGTGATAGGCAACAATATGGTTGACAAATTAAGTCTTCTGTATAACAAATAAATATATGTATGTAGCGAAAGAAAATATTAACTGAAGATAAGCAAAACACTATCTATGTACCTATATAGAATGCCGTGGAAACTGAATACGTTTTATACGTTGTTTAAGTTTATATGATCATTTGTTTGTCTATCTTGGTTTTTTTTATATGTAAAAACTTAATAAAGATTATTTTTAAAAAGGAAAAAAAAGAGAGGCACAGCTGAGAATTCCAAGCATGGATAACATAGAAGGAAAATCTTAACTTTATGGTTTTAAATCAACCAACTTAAATACCCCTTTTGCTTCTCCTCTGTTAGGAAAACTAGTGATTAAAGATAACACAGCCCCCATTGTTTTGCGCACTCGCCATATACGGATAGAAAATGATGGAGAGCTACACATTGGGAGTGAGAACTGCCCTTTCCGGAGCAGCCTGACAATCATCTTATATGGACGGTATGTAATTAAACCGACCTCATCCATAATTTTGAAGATTAGCCCCACAAGGATTTTTATTTTCTGGATGGATGGATGGAGGAGCAGAGATCTGGTACATTAGGCACCAGAATTACTACATTCCACTGGGAAGAAGGATGCTTATGGGGGGATACTTAATTTCACAGACGTAACCCCAAGTCCAAAGTTGGACCTTACGGAAATATACTGAAACTTCAGATCGTGCAGAATGCGGCCGCGAGAGCTATCGTGGGGCTGTCTAGATTCACCCACGTTTTTACAACACTCCATGGCCTGCACTGGCTGCCGATCGGTTTCCGGTCACAATTCAAAGTGTTGGTAATGACCTTTAAAGCCCTTCGTGGCATTAGACCAGAATACCTCCAGAACCGCCTTCTACCGCACGAATCCCAGCGGCCAATAAGGTCCCACAGAGTTGGCCTTCTCCAGGTCCCGTTGACCAAACAATGTCGTTTGGCGGGCCCCAGGGAAAAAGCCTTCTCTGTGGCGGCCCCGGCCTTCTGGAATCAACTCCCCCCGGAGATTAGAACAGCCCCCACCCTCCTTGTCTTTCGCAAGTTACTCAAGACCCACCTATATCACCAGGCATGGGGGAACTAAGACATCTCCCCCAGGCTTTCTTATATTTTGTTTGGTATGTATGTGCTGTATGGTTTTTAATTGTTGGGGTTTTTATATACTTTTTATTATTAGATTTGTTCCATTGTTATATTGTTTTTTATTACTGTTGTGAGCCGCCCCGAGTCTTTGGAGAGAGGCGGCATACAAATCTAATAAATAATAATAATAGTAATAATACTGCTCAAAAAAATAAAGGGAATATTAAATACTCAGATAACACATCCTAGATCTGAATAAATGATATATTCTCATTGAATATTTTATTCATTCATAGTTTGCAGAACTATTCCATTTCACAACAGCATGTGAAATTGACTGTCAATCAGTGTCGCTTCCTTAAGTGGACAAGTGTGATTTCACAGAAGTTTGATTTACTCAAAGTTATATTCTGTTTTTAAAGTGTTCCCTTTATTTTTTTGAGCAGTGTAAGTAGAATGACTACAAATTGGAACTGGTACTGCCAAGAATAAAAATGTATTTATTTATTTGATTTCTATGCCACCCTTCTCCTGAGATTTAGGGCGGCTTACAGCAAACATTAATGCAAACATGTTAGAAATCTAAGTTAAAATACAATCTTAAAAACATAATACTTAAAATTAGTCAATCACATTCATTCCATCATGCACTATACACTTAGTCCTTGTCGCGGCTAGATATTAGAAACTCAGTTGCCCCAGGCCTGTTGGCAGAAGTGAATTTTTAGTGCCTTACGGAAGGTGAAGAGAATCGGGGCAGTGCGAATCTCTGGAGGGAGTTCATTCCATAGGGCCGGGGCCACCACAGAGAAGGCTCTTACCCTAAGCCCTGCCAGACAACATTTTCTGGCTGACGGGACCTGGAGAAGGCCAACTCTGTGGGACCTGCCCAGTCGCTGGGATACATGAGGCAGAAGACGGTCCCATAAGTAATCTGGTCCAATGCCGTGCAGGGCTTTATAGGTCATAACCAATACTTTGAAAAACGGGTGGAATTAAAAGTTACTAAGATAAGAGGCAATTGAAATTACCTAGGTTTTCTGGTGGATAGTTTTGGTTTTGTTCTGTCTGGGTCACTCCAGAAGCCAATACCAACCCAAAAAGAGAAGCCAGACACACTGGTAAAAGGCAAAGGCAGTTTTATAAAATTCAAGAAAAACACAGGTAACAGAAAATGTCCTTACAAACAGGAAAATGCTGTATCTTCAGATATATTCACGAAGGCCAAAAGTCCATGCAGCAATATAGAATTCTTGCTGCCAAGCCAAGGCTGTAGATAGCAGACCTATACCTCCCACGGATCTTCCAAAGCTGCTGGGCCACAAGCCAGGAACAGAGACGCCGAGAAACAAGACAGGATAACGCCACGCCAAGCTGATAACACTCCACATGGCTTAAAGGGCTTGCCTGCCTTTTAAACCCTGCTGATGAGGACCACACCCAAAACCAGCTGTTTCTACTTCAATGGTGAAAATATCTCTTTAACTGCTCCTTTCGTTGCTCTGAACGTCGCTGTCTCATGTCAATGACAGCTTGTGCGTCATCACCTAATGACTCCAAGCTACTGGCTGGGGAGAGCCCCCCCTCCCCCCGGGGCTCTCATGCTGTTCTCCTTCATCCCATTCCTGACTTTCCTCTCCCCCGTCCGACTGTTCAGCCCCCTCCTCTTTGCTGTCATCCTCCTCCGGGCATGGAGCCAGCAGAGACACAGCTGGTCCCTGAGCAGCCTCAGGCTGAATCACAACAGGTTTGAGACAGGATATGGGTTAGATGTGACCCTATCATTGCCCGGGCAAAATTCTGTTCTTATATGGTCCTAATCAACTCAAACTTTGAGTTATATTTGGAGGCTTGATTACAAACTTTTGCAATTGTAAAAGTGACTAATGGAGAATCGGAATGAAAATAGTACTTCCAAAGATTCAGGGGTGAGTAAAACAGTCTGGAAGATTTCTTCAGATCTGGATTGCTTGACTAAGATCTGTTTGAATCTTTTTGAGATTTACTAGCTAATCTAATGGAATTTCAATTTTTCTTTGTGCCCCTTCCTGTTGCAGTATAATACATGGCTGTCCTTTCTGATTTTTCTGGTTTTATTTCTCTGCTGCTTTCAGAAAACGTTTATTCATTAGTGAATCCATCCTTTATTTGATGATTTCAACTGACGGCTTGATAATACATTTGGTTTGTTTATTACTATTATTATTATTTTGGGCACTTCGCCTATGGCTGTGCAGCAATTCCCAAAGGCGAGAAATAAAATGCTATTCAAATTCACCCCATAGGGCTGATGATGGCAGCCAGGCTGATAGTTACTTTGGGCGAAAGTTCATTGGCGTCTTTAACGGCGGGACTCTTGAAGTTCACGGCGAGCGGAAGCTGTCCTGGACTTTCTTAAACAAGACTCTGAATCCAGGGGGATTGGAAGAAGGAGGCTACTACTTTGAACGAAGCTGGGGGCATCGTGGGATCATCGTCCATGTCATTGACCCCAAGACTGGAGCGGTCATCCATTCTGATCGGTGAGTCTTAAGAGCTCAAACTCTTTCCCTATTTCAGCCAATGTTTTTCTCTTTTCTTCTTTATATTGTTTTCCCAAGGTCCCAAAACAAGTTCTCAGCCCCTCTGATCTCACTGGCCAAACAGAATTGCAAAAACACCATTAATACGTTGTACTATACTAGTGCCACACTAATACTACTATTACTAATAATAATTTATTAGATTTATATGCCACCCCTCTCCAAAGACTCGGGGCGGCTCACAACATAACAGCAATT
Organism: Erythrolamprus reginae; assembly: GCF_031021105.1. NCBI lineage: Eukaryota > Metazoa > Chordata > Lepidosauria > Squamata > Dipsadidae > Erythrolamprus > Erythrolamprus reginae. The sequence goes on along the minus strand of NC_091959.1, from coordinate 12,539,185 downwards.
TATTTATTTATTTATTTATTTATTTATTTATTTATTTGTTTGTTTGTTTGTTTGTTTGTTTGTTTGTTTGTTTATTTATTTATATTTGATTTCATTTGATTTGATTTGATTTCATTTGAGTTGATTTGAGTTGAGTTGAGTTGAGTTGAGTTGAGTTGATTTGATTTGTATGCCACCCCTCTCCGTAGACTTGGGCCGTCTAATAACAATAATAAAACAGCATATGACAAATCTAATATTTAAAATAACTAAAAACACTTATTAAAAATCAAACATACACACAAACATACCATGCATAAATTGTATAGGCCTGGTGGGAAAGGAATATCTCAATTCCCCCATGCCTGACAACAGAGGTGGGTTTTAAGGAGCTTACGAAAGGCGAGGAGGGTGGGGGCAATTCTGATCTCTGGGGGGAGCTGGTTCCAGAGGGTCGGGGCCGCCACAGAGAAGGCTCTTCCCCTGGGTCCCGCCAAATGACATTGTTTAGTCGATGGGACCCGGAGAAGGCCAACTCTGTGGGACCTAACCGGCCGCTGGGATTCGTGCGGCAGAAGGCGGTCTCGTAAGTACACTGGGGAACAGCAATTTCGTTGTCTTAAATCTGTGACCATAGTTACTCAAAGTGCAGAAGCATTGTGTGTACGTGAACTGGTAGTAAAGGATTTTAGAACCAATACAATATAAATACAAATCTAATGTTAAAAACTAATTTAAAACACATTGTTATAATAACTAATTTAAAATACATTGTTATAATAACTTATCTGTTACACAATCATACACACTTAGTCTGACTGAAAAAAGAGGGGAGATTAATCCCCCCATGTCTGACGGCGGTCTTCAATATTTTATGGAAGGCGAGGAGAGCAGGGGCAGTTCAAATCTCCAGGGGGAGTTGATTCCAGAGGGCCGGGGCCACCACAGAGAAGGCTCTTCCCCTGGGTCCTGCCAGATGGCATTGTTTTGTCGACGGGACTCTGTGGGACCTAATCGGCCGCTGGGATTTGTGCGGCAGAAGGTGGTCTCGTAGGTACACTGGAGAACAGCAATTCATTGTCTTAAATCTCTGACCGTGGTTAGTCAATGTGCAGAATGCACGGATTAACATGGCAAATGCAGATGTTTCTACTTCTCACATGTCCCTTCTGTGTTTGCTCAGATTCGACACCTACAAACTCAAAAGCGAAAGCCTCCGCTTGGTGCAATATTTGAATGCTGTGGAGGATGGCATGATCTTGTCGGTCGCGGTCAATGACGAAGGCTCCAAGAATCTGGATGACTTGGCCAGGAAAGCAATGACCAAAGTGGGCAGCAAGCGTTTCCTCCACCTTGGCTTTAGGTAAGAGCCTGCCCTGCCAGGGTTACAACACAGAGTCCTTCTTGTGCTTTTCCTGAATCTAAAATAATTCCACTTCCCCCTCTGCCCAGAGAGGACAAACATCCCTCGCAGTGATTTTCCCTCCTCTCCTCTCCCTTTTTATCTGAAAGCGTTCAGAGGCCAAGGACACTGCTTGAGATGGATTCAGTCCATACGTTGGGTTGAAGGAATGCTTCAAAATTGAATCAACCAGTGCAAATTGGACTAATGACCTCTATTTGGAGATAGAAACATAGAAACATAGAAGACTGATGGCAGAAAAAGACCCCATGGTCCATCTAGTCTGCCCTTATACTATTTCCTGTATTTTATCTTACAATGGATATATGTTTATCCCAGGCATGTTTAAATTCAGTTACTGTGGATTTACCAACCACGTCTGCTGGAAGTTTGTTCCAAGGATCTACTACTCTTTCCGTGAAATAATATTTTCTCACGTTGCTTTTGATCTTTCCCCCAACTAACTTCAGATTGTGTCCCCTTGTTCTTGTGTTCACTTTCCTATTAAAAACACTTCCCTCCTGGACCTTATTTAACCTTTTAACATATTTAAATGTTTCGATCATGTCCCCCCCTTTCCCTTCTGTCCTCCAGACTATACAGATTGAGTTCATGAAGTCTTTCCTGATACGTTTTATGCTTAAGACCTTCCACCATTCTTGTAGCCCGTCTTTGGACCCGTTCAATTTTGTCAATATCTTTTTGTAGGTGAGGTCTCCAGAACTGAACACAGTATTCCAAGTGTGGTCTCACCAGCGCTCTATATAAGGGGATCACAATCTCCCTCTTCCTGCTTGTTATAGCTCTAGCTATGCAGCCAAGCATCCTACTTGCTTTCCCTACCGCCCGACCACACTGCTCACCCATTTTGAGACTGTCAGAAATCACTACCCCTAAATCCTTCTCTTCTGAGGTTTTTGCTAACATAGAACTGCCAATGCAATACTCAGATATAGAGTAGGAATACTGCATGCAGAAGGTCCCTGGATTAGTCCCGTCCTTGGCTATTTCCACAGAAGGCTCTAAAAATCTTCCAAGATCTTGTAGAACAGTTGTGGGAGTTCTACAAGAAAGCATTATCAACGCATCCAATGACTGTCTGCTTTGCCTCCCTAGGAATGCTGCTCTACCTGATGCTATGCAAGATTCTCTTAACTCTAAGCTATGAAGCAGGAAGTTCTGACATAGCCAAGGAAATCACTAACACAGAGCATCATCTCAGTGGTTACAATAGTGTCTTCAAGCTTTACAGGGACATTTTTGGAAATAAACAGAAAATTGAGTGGTTGCATCTCATTGTTTCTTTTGGAAACCTGCCCACTTGTCCAAAATGAGGATACAGTAGGAGTTCTACTGGAGTAGAAGCTTAATAAAGGGTGCCACTTTACCAGTTTCTGCAGTGGTATATGAGAAGACAGAGACTGTCAAATAAGAGGCAGCTGACCCTGCTGAAGGAATGGGACCCAGCCTAATTTCTTGGGTTGTAAAAGCAACAGGAGGAGACGTGTACTTTTAGATTTACAAGATTTGATTCATGTAACTTTATGGTAAAATTGGTTTATAAGGTAGAATTGGTTCATGCCTCCAGCCTGGATTACCTTTTCTGCGTGGCATGTCAAAATCCTATCTAGAAGCAGCCCTGGCTTCACATGGACAGAAGAGGGGGTTTTTTTTGGGGGGGGGGGGGGGTCTCTCCACCTCTCTTCCTACTCAGAATAGCACTCCAACCCCCCCGCTCCTGGGATTTCATTGCTCCGAATTGTTCTAATTAGACCCCCCTCATCTTGGGCAGCCTTCGCAGTTTTTGATTGAAACCAAAAACCGTGATCGTAGAAAATTTGGAGAAAAACGGCGTTCTTAATCCTGTCCAATATCTGTACCTTGAAGACGAGCAATCGAGCAATTCCAGGCAGAGTGACAAGTTCCCCTCTGCCATGCCAATTTGTCAAGTGCGAACATCTTCTTTTGCTTTGGGCCTCTCTCAAAGTTGCTGTAACTCTGGGTAGCTTCCATTGTCCTCTTGCTCTGACTCCAAGTCTTAACCATTGGTGAACCTTTCCTGCCATTGGTGGTTTCAATTAGTGGTTTTTCTCATTGGAAGGAGTTTAGCAAGAGGTTCCCCCAAGGCCCCTTGCCCGTAATTCCAAGCACTTTCGCCCACTTTCTCTCCCCATCAATCCTTCCCTGTTCTCAGTCTCTGTCGTTTTAATTTTATTTCTTTTAAAAGTAACATGTAGTTCTCCCGCCAGATGGAAGACAGCCAGCTGTGTACTTGCTGCCTGCCAGCTGCTTTAACGATTGTCTGTCTTCAGTGTCCAAGGCAGACAGTAAAAATGGGTGGCTTGTGTCAATCATCTGTTTGACTTTATGGTGCATTCGGAGATGCAGCTATAAATAGAAGGACCTTTGGCCAACTTTGCTTGACCTAGAGATGAAAAAGGAGTGTGTAGACTGCGGTAGATATAAAGGGAGGTGAAACTTCTCTGCGTCAGACATTGATCCCATAATGAAGGGATCAAGGACATAAGAAGAGTCATGTTGAATCAGGCCAAAACCCATCAAGTCCAGCATTCTGTGTCACACAGTGGCCCACCAACTGTCCACAAGGATCTTGAGCAGAAAGAGGAGGCAAGACCCTCCTTTTCCCTTGATCCCCAACAAATGATACCCAAGGGAATCCTGCCTGCCTCAATCAACATAGAGGCGGCACTTGGACATCCGTTTCAATAACCACCTATGATATACTTGGCATCCATGAATCTGTCTAATTCTGCCTTGAAGCCATCCAGGCTGTCACGACCTCTTCTGGAAGTGAATTCCATAAACCAACGAAGAAATATTTCCCTTTATTTGTCCTCACTTTCTTACCTATGAGCTTTAGGGAGTGTCCCCTCTTCCTAGTATTGTGTGATAGAGAAAAGAATTTTTCTCTATCCACCTTTTCTATCCCATGCATGATTTTATACACTTCGATCAAGTCAGCTAGGCTGTTTGCACCTCTGTCTGAATCCAGTTCAAATGTTAGATGGGAAAGATCAGGGCCACATATGACATTTTAATTAAAGTGATTTATTGCTTGGCATCCCGATGCATTGGAATCTATACAACTAAAGGTTAGCATTATCCTGGCATAGAATCAGATTAACAGAATTCAATAGGAGAGCCTTCTCTGTGGAGGCCCCGGCCCTCTGGAACCAACTCCCCCCAGAGATTAGAATTGCCCCCACCCTCCTCGCCTTTCGTAAGCTTCTTAAAACTCACCTCTGCCATCAAGCATGGGGGAATTGAGATTCTTTCCCCCTTAGGCCTTTACAATTTATGCATGGTATGTTTTGTATGTATGTTTGGTTTCATAATAAGGGTTTTTAATTGTTTTACTATTGGATTGTCACATGTTGTTTTATCACTGTTGTTAGCCACCCCGAGTCCACGGAGAGGGGTGGCATACAAATCCAATAAATAAATGAATGAATGAATGAATGAATGAATGAATGAATGAATGAATGAGTAGCCAATTTGGAGTCAAGAATGCAGCTAATGGAATCTAGCACCATTCTAACCACACAGAGAAGCAAATTTAAATACGGCAATGATGGAATGTTCTGTAGACATTATGCTCAATAATGCGTCCCTTTTAGTCTGATTTCTTAAACTTTTGAATCCCATTTAGAATCCTGTGGGCTTTGTTGAATTTCCCACCAGGCCCTTCTCATTTGGTAGTGGCCAATGTCATTAATTCATGAAGTTATTGCTTGGAACAGCAGGGCAAACTCTGGCAGGACAGAGAATTTTCAGTTCTTCTTGTTTATGTCTGGTTATCCCCCCCCCCAATCTGTGTCCTCTTGCTTCAAGTTCTTAGTGGCCTCTGCAAATGTCTGGTTTGAAAATAATATATTAAGAAGGGGGGGAAATACCGCATGCACATATTACTCATCGAGATTTCAGAAGGATCTATAAACACAGCTTGTAACTTTTCAGAGTTCCATGAATTCAAGGCAGACTCATATTTTATTAAAAACACACAGAGAGACATATTTAGTCAATTAATCAATAAAACGAATCTACCTATAAGTTCCCTACAATTGCCCTCTTTGTATTCTGCTTTATTCATTGGCCTAGTCTTGATTCTTCCAGAAAATCAATTAACAGCCAGATATTTTCAGTTCATTGAAAGGCATTTCTAAGAATTCGGCACTTCTAATCTCTGCAAAAGCTAGTTCTTTATAGTTTGATCTCTGATGGGATTCCTCCAAAGAAGTTCTGAGAACTTTCTCATTCATAGCTGGGGCTTTGTCAACTGGGAAACGGTTGCGTTTTAATGATGTAAGGCACGATGGAATCCTTAGAAGTCATAACTCTTTGTTTCAAGCCGAAGGAAATAAATTCATTAAGATAAGCAAAGTTTTTCTGGATTTATAACGGGACTTGGAAATATGTTTGTGTGTCAGTAAGTGCACAGGCACCATTGAGTTTAGCCAGGTTGAAGTTAGCTAGACTTGGGAAGCCCAAAAACACATTGCAACAGAAGGCAGTGGCAAACTACGTCTATCCAGCTGCCAGGAAAACAGCTGGATACAGGCACCAGGAGTCTAGCTTCACTCATGAACTTAAAAAAAAAAAATATCTCAGAGTTTAGTTCGTCTGGGGAGCTGCAAAAAGAGAACAAGACAAGACATATTCCAGAAAGATACTTGTGTTTCTTACAAAGAGGTAAATACCGTGTTTCTGTGTTGTATTTCTTGCAAAAGAATAATGCTAAGTTGTATGGTGGTATTCTTTAATTCCCCAGGCATCCCTGGAGCTTCATTACAGTCAAAGGAAAACCATCAACATCTGTTGAAGATCATGTTGAATATCAAGGTAATCAACAAGACGTGGCCATTAGAATAATGGCAGCGAAATTATATTGAGTGGCATTTTTGCCTAAGGCAGTGATGGCGAACCTATGGCACGGGTGCCACAGGTGGCACGTGGAGCTATATCTGCTGGCATGCGAGTCGTTGCCCTAGCTCAGCTCCAATGTGCATATGTGCCAGCTGATTTTTGGCTCACACAGAGGCTCTGGAGGGCATTTTTGGCTTCCAGAGAGCCTCCAGGAGGATGGGAGAGGATGTTTTTACCCTTCCCCAGCTCCAAGGAAAACTTTGAACCTGGGGAGGGTGAAACATGAGCCTACTGGACCTACCAGAAGTTGGGAAACAGGTTGTTTCCATCCTCCCTGGGCATTGAATTATGAGTGTGGGCACTCGGGCATGCGCGATAGTATGCGTCCATGCTCTTTTGGCACCAGAGGAAAAAGAGGCTCGCCATCACTGGCCTAACACATTGAGTTACTTCACGCATTATTGGAAGCCAGGTCTTACGTTGTCTGGAATGGAGAACCTCCAATGGTTTTCTCCAGCCTTGACGTCTTTTAGATGGATGGGCTTCACTTCTCAAAATTCAGGCTGATCCTTTTAAGAATGAAAGGCTATAGTGTTTTAAACAGAGTCCAAATTCATGAAGGGTTATGTCACCTTATTTCTTGAGCTTAAGAGGGACACCAGCCAAAATCTAGGTTCCTTTCTCTGATTTTGAATCCTATCTGCTGAAGTCTCTCAACCTCTTATGTTCTTCGCTCCCACCTCAATACTGACCAAGGTCTTATGTAAGAGCAAGGGTTTTAACTATGCTTGGGTGACCATCTATAATTCAAACCTACCTAGCCCCAGATTACAGCAGAAAAACTGGATGGGTCAACTAATTTCAAACTTTGCATTGAAATCCTGATTTATCTGCAGTTCATGAGACTTTGTGGACAGGTTAGGATTCAACCAGAAAGTGAGAGCGGAGTTTAGGTAAAGAAATGGTGCTATTTGTGGTAAATTCTAAGCTTGCCCATTTATGCTGTTGTGTTTGTTTGCACACCTCAGCTTCTTCAATAGAGTAAATTGAATGGGTAATTTCCTACAAGGTCACAATTCTAGTGGAAAATTGGAGACTAATGGTATGTCTTGCTAGTCTCATTCTGTGGTCTAAACCCTATTTGTAGATGTTTCATTACCCAAACTAGGTAACATCATGAATGCTAGTTTTGCTAGCATCTAGTTTGTAGAGTAGAGTAGAGTAGAGGGGTGGGGTGGGGTAGGGTGGGGTAGAATAGAGTAGAATCGAATTGAATCGAATTGAATAGAATTGAATAGAATTGAATAGAATTCTTTATTGGCCAAGTGTGATTGGACACACAAGAAATTTGTCATAATGAAACATTTGTAAAAAAATAACCAAGTTCAAAGAAATAAAATACAGTGATACCTCATCTTACAAACGCCTCATCATACAAACTTTTCGAGATACAAACCCGGGGTTTAAGATTTTTTTGCCTCTTCTTACAAACTATTTTCACCTTACAAACCCACCGCTGCCGCTGGGATGCTCTGCCTCCGGACTTCTGTTGCCAGCAAAGCACCCATTTTTGCACTGCTGGGATTCCCCTGAGGCTCCCCTCCATGGGAAACCCCACCTTTGGACTTCCATGTTTTTGTGATGCTGCAGGGGAATCCCAGCAGGGGAGTCCCAGAAGCGCAAAAACGGGCACTTTGCTGGCAACAGAAGTCCACAGGTGGGGTTTCCCAGCGAGGGGAGCCTCAGTGAAATCACAGCATTGCAAAAACACAGAAGTCCGGAGGTGGGGTTTCCCAAGGAGGGGAGCCTCAGGGCAATCCCAGCAGCGCAAAAATGGGCGCTTCGGCTGGCAAAAGGGGTGAATTTTGGGCTTGCACGCATTAATCGCCTTTCCATTGATTTCTATGGGAAACATTGTTTCGTCTTACAAACTTTTCACCTTAAGAACCTTGTCCCGGAACCAATTAAGTTTGTAAGACAAGGTATCACTGTATAGTGAATAACACATCTAACTTATCGTACTATAAGCGGGGGGGAAAAGGTATTCTAATATAGAGTTAAATTTAACAAGTCTCTAATATATATGTGTATTGTTTCTGTATTGATCTGATCACAGTTAGGTTTTTGCTTTTTGTAGTAGTTAGACTTCTAAGATAAGCGGAGCAATGGTAGCTTCTTGAGTGTTTAATGTTGTATGTCTTTGTTTGCCTTTTTTAAAAAAACAATAAAAAATATATTGGGAAAAAAAAAAACCAAGTTCAGAGAGCACCAAAGACCTCACATTTCAACCCTGAACTACAAATATCCTCCTCTATTGGTAACATTCTTATCTCTACATGTTTACTGCTGATATATATGTAGAACTTCTTTAGGTCTTCCAGGACTCCCTTTGTAGGCTGTTCTGCAACCGGGACTTGAGAGAAGTGGGAAAATAAGTAATTTATAATTCCTCCCCCCTTGTCATTCTGCTAAATTTGCAGGCTGGCAGATGATTTTTCTTGATATAAACAATTGCCTCCCAGAGGCGGAGTAAAGACGCTGAGACATATATTGTGGATTAAGGGTCATTTATTAATTATCATAAATTTAAATGACTTTAAATAAATTTAAATACGTAACTTTGAATATTTAATTCAAAACAGACTAAGGACCTGCAGAGACAAACTAACGGGGCGGAAATTCCTACCATAACATTCCTTGGCAACATTGGGCAAGAACTCCTTGCTGAACCAGGTGGAGGTACCACCTTCGCCTGGATCAAACCACGCCCCTTCGTCATGTGGGAGGAATTCACCCTCCAATCCCCGGGGGAGATTGGATCCGGTGATTCCCAAGGACATCCTCTCTCCAATCCCCGACGTTGCTCAAACCTCTAGTTCCTGGAGAGAGGCGGTCCATCACCCTTAAAGGGTGCCCGAAAGGAGCATGCGCAGTTGCTTCTAATTGTCCATTTCCGCCCCCAACCTGCCAAACCCAGTGACCAAAGGGAGGCCTATTTAAACAACTAAAAGCACTGCACCCCCTAACCAATCCAGTCCGCACCGTCAGTGTGGAATAGGCGAAAAAACGGCCGCCTCTAAAGGGGAGGCCGCAAAAAATTCCTATTCGGCCCCAAAGGCGACCTCCTTAGGACACACTGTTGATAGCGGAGGGTGGGCAGGTGTTTGTGGGCAAAAGCGGCAATGGAGGTCCCATCCGGATCGCCCTTTAAATAGGGCGAACTGGGACCCAGCAGAGCAAGCCGGCAGCGCGCTCTCATTGGCGCGCTGCCAGAAGCCAAACTTCCGGGTTCCGAATGAACCCGGAAGTGCTGAGCTCTGAAAAGAGCTGGCTCAGCGTCGCCCCCGCCCTGTAGGCAATTTCAGTCGGCGGCTTAAAAACCGCCGGCTGGGCATTTGTGTCAATATCAAGCGCTTGCATTTAAAACTCTGCAGATCCCTTTCATATGTGTGTTCTAGTTCCCCTAAAGAAACATAACCCATGGAACTGTTGACAGCTTCTCCCGTAACTAAATGCAGCTTTGGGGATTGCTAGGAAGTCCTTCTTTCGCTTCCCTTTTGGGTTTTTTAAAAAAAATATATATTTTTTTTGCAGGACGTAAAAGTTCAGCTGTTGCCAAAGTATTCAAATTGTTCCAAGCTGAAAACGGAGAGCATTTCAATGTGTCTTCAACCAGTCAATGGGTTCAAGGTGAGGTTTTGCTACTTTGGAGCATGTTTGCAATGCAGTTCTCGGTGTAGTTGGAAATATTCCTCAGCCCCAACTTCCAAAAAACAACCTAAAGCTGAACTACAACTCCCAACATCCCTCAGCATTGGCCCTGATATACAGTGGTACTTCTACCTAAGAACGCCTCTACTTACAAACCTTTCTAGATAAGAACTGGGTGTTCAAGATTTTTTTGCCTCTTCTCAAGAACCATTTTCCACTTACAAGCCCGAGCCTCTGAAACTGTAACCGAAAAAGGCAGGGAGAAGCCTCCTTGGGGCCTCTCTAGGAATCTCCTGGGAGGAAACAGGGCCAGAAAAGGTGGGGAGAAGCCTCTGTGGGGCCTCTCTAGGAATCTTCTGAGAGGAAACAGGGCCTCTACCCTCCCTGTGGTTTCCCCAATCGCACACATTATTTGCTTTTACATTGATACCTATGGGGAAAATGGTTTCTTCTTACAAACTTTTCTACTTAAGAACCTGGTCGCGGAATGAATTAAGTTCCTAAGTAGATGTATCACTGTATATAGATGCTTAGCAACACAGGGACAATCCCTGAATTTTGACTTTTTGGTCCCAGAGTAGACAGGGGCATTAGAGGCTGTTTTGATGCTGCACAAAGGAACTGATAGCTTTGTTCCAATACAGCCAGGCCAATGATGACCAGCTAGTGACACACTGACCGTTGCCAATAGCAATAACACTTAGACTTACATACCACTTAATAGTGCTTTATTATAGCCCTCTCTAAGCAGTTTACAGAGTCAGCATACTGCCCCCAACAATCAGGGTCCTCATTTTACCGACCTCAAAAGGATGGAAAATTGAGTCAAACATGAGCTTGTCAGGGTTGAACTGTTGGCAGTGGGCAGAGTTAGCCTGCAATGCTGCATTCTAACCTCTGTGCCACGATGGCTCAGCACCCATTTATAGCATCCTGCATAGAGAAAATAATTAAATTAGGAGTTAGATTTAAAGATGCATAATAGCCATTGGCTACAAGGCAAATTATCTCTCCCAGTCTTATACTTAAATTCATTTCTTCCTCAAGATGCTCAGATACACAGATCTCCAAACTCCAGTTTGCTTCTAGTGGCATGACCAGATGGTCTTCTGCAGTCCTTCAGAAACTTGAGATGCTGCTCAAATCTCTCATAAATTGTCCACTTTGGACATACTAACTGAAAGGAAGGACTGGGGGCATAGTTCCCTCTAAGCTGAGCAGTGAGCAATCGCTCACTTAAAAATCATCATCAACTCAGAGTTTTCCAAACCTGCTCAGAAGCCGAGAGGGAAATTTTATTATTATTTCTGTGCCGCCCAGTCCCGAAGGGACTGTCGCTCAGACACTATACTTTTCTGCTCACCCCAAAAAAAATTTAGAGAGAACACTGACTGGGGGTCGGAGAGACATAACAGTGTTCCAATATCTCAGGGGTTGCCACAAAGAAGAGGGAGTTCAACTATGGACAAGAAGCAATGGGTGGAAATTAATCAAGGAGAGAAGCAACGTAGAACTAAGGAGAAATTTCCTGAACAATTAATCAGTGGGATGACTTGCTTTCAGAAGTTGTGAATGCCCCAACACTGGAAGTTTTTAAGCAGATGTTGGATAACCATCTGTCTGAAGTAGTGTAGGGTTTCCTGCCTAAGTGGGGGGTCAGACTAGAAGACCTCCAGGGTCCCTTCCAACTCTGTTGTTGTTGTTTTATTCACAAAAAAACAGTAATACACAGCAAACGAGATATGCTGGATTTCACATCACAATATCACAAGTTGAACACTTCCCAAGCATTATTCAAAGTGTTGGTAATGACCTTTAAAGCCACACATGGCATTGGGCCAGAATACATCCGGAACCACCTTCTACCGCACGAATCCCAGCGGCCGATAAGGTCCCACAGAGTTGGCCTTCTCCGGGTCCCATCGACCAAACAATGTCGTTTGGCGGGCCCCAGGGGAAGAGCCTTCTCTGTGGCGGCCCCGGCCCTCTGGAATCAACTCCCCCCAGAGATAAGAACGGCTTGTCTTTCGCAAATTACTCAAGACCCACCTTTGTCGCCAGGCATGGGGGAGTTAGGATATTCCTTCCCCATGGCCATTACAAGTTATGTATGGTATGTTTGTGTGTATGTTTGGTTTTTATAATAAGGGTTTTTAGTTGTTTTATTAAATTTGATTGTTACATGTTATTTTTTATCATTGTTGTTAGCTGCCCCGAGTCTGCAGAGAGGGGCGGCATACAAATCCAATAAATAATTATTATTATTATTATTATTGTTGTTGTTTTAATTGTTATTACCTTTGTTCATGAGAGCCCTATTTTGTGATCTGTGGAAGCATTTGAAATAAGCATAAATTGAAGAAAACAAGATCATTTATTGGCTAAGACGCTCACCATTAATCTTTATTTAGTTATATTGTCATTAGAATCTGCAATATTATACTTTGAAATCTACAAGTAAACCATAAATGTTCCATTATGGACACATTTATTTTGGTTTTACCACATCTCTTCTCCTCCAGCCTATCCTTCAAAGGCCAAATATGTCTCATGGAAAGATTGATTTTCCCTTTCATCGCTAGCCTGATGTGCTTTTGGACACCTAAGATCTGATGACCTGGAGAATAACACCAGGAGTGGGTAGCTTTGGCTAACATTATTTGGCACCAAGATTTAATGGAGCAGCACATTTTTTCCGGCATTCGTTAAGGCCTGTTGTGTCCAAAATGACCTTAATTTGAGTTCTTTCCTTCCGCCTCCCAGATGTTGAGTGGACCGAGTGGTTTGAGAAGCCAAAAATATCAAAATCCAAAGATGGAGAGAGGCTCTCAGACCTAAGAGCTGCTCACCCAGAAATCTGCGATCATCCTGTGGATCTCCAGGTATGTCCTATGGAGTAATCATCCTCTATCACAGGGGCCTTCAAACTTGGCAAAAACTTGTGGACTTCAACTCCCAGAATTCCCCAGGCAGCCATATTGAAATTGAAGTCCACAAGTCTTGAACAGCTTGTCTACAGAAGTTGTGAATGCTCCAATGGTGTAAGTTTTTAAGAAGATGTTGGATAACCATTTGTCTGAAGAAGTGTAGGGTTTCCTGCCCAAGCAGGGGTTGGACTAGAAGACCTCCAAGGTCCCTTCCAACTCTGTTGCTATTATTATTATTATTATTATTATTATTATTATTATTATTATTATTATCTTAAAGTTGCCAGGTTTACCTTAAAGTTATTCTAACATTATACCCGTTTTCTCTCTGTATTGCAATTTGGTCCTCTCTGTATTGAAATTGATGGAAGCTTTGTTGTTGTATTGCTGAGTATTGTATTGGCAGTTCTGTGTTAGCAAAAACTTCAGAAGAAAAGGATTTAGGGGTAGTGATTTCTGACAGTCTCAAAATGGGTGAACAGTGCAGTCAGGCGGTAGGGAAAGCAAGTAGGATGCTTGGCTGCATAGCTAGAGGTATAACAAGCAGGAAGAGGGAGATTGTGATCCCCTTATATAGAGCGCTGGTGAGGCCACATTTGGAATACTGTGTTCAGTTCTGGAGACCTCACCTACAAAAAGATTTTGACAAAATTGAATGGGTCCAAAGACGGGCTACAAGAATGGCGGAAGGTCTTAAGCATAAAACGTATCAGGAAAGACTTCATGAACTCAATCTGTATAGTCTGGAGGACAGAAGGAAAAGGGGGGACATGATCGAAACATTTAAATATATTAAAGGGTTAAATAAGGTCCAGGAGGGAAGTGTTTTTAATAGGAAAGTGAACACAAGAACAAGGGGACACAATCTGAAGTTAGTTGGGGGAAAGATCAAAAGCAACATGAGAAAATATTATTTTACTGAAAGAGTAGTAGATACATGGAACAAACTTCCAGCAGACGTGGTAGATAAATCCACAGTAACTGAATTTAAACATGCCTGGGATAAACATATCTCCATCCTAAGATAAAATACAGAAAATAGTATAAGGGCAGACTAGATGGACCATGAAGTCTTTTTCTGCCGTCAGTCTTCTATGTTTCTATGATAGATTTTTGGCTAATAGATGATGGTCTCTCTCCCAGAGAGGAATGAGAGAGAAATTTGTACGGTTTGCATTTGAAATCAAATGTAATGAGGCATGAATGAATATGTGAAGCAAAACTTAAGCCTCATTTGAAAGTTGCACTTTGCCATTTTTCAACCCAATTCTCAATTTTCCTTCTTAGAGAAACATCACTAATATTCAAAAATCTACATTGTCAAGAAAAGATGGTACTCTTAGGAGAAACGGGTTACAAAATTCTCCATATGACAAAATCCCAAGTAATAATAACTGGAGAAATGACTCCCTTAAATGCATACATGAAACTTTATTTTTATTTTATTTTGAAGTAGAATTTAACCTAATGGAGATTTTTTTTAAAAAAGAAAAGAAAAATAGGAAGAAATTAAAAGTCATCCATCTGTATTTTCCAGTTGGCATTACCTGTGGTTCCAATCATTGTGTAATAAACTGGAAAATAGAAATAATTTCTTTTTAAAGTTTATGGGACCTTTGGGTTTTTGGATGGACCGCGTTCTGCACAGTGTTGGCACAGTATATTGTTTTGCTCGGCTGGTGTGAGATGTCTGGTGTAGGGCCAACATGAAAACACATAAGAGTCATGGATCCCGGCTCTTTGTGCTATGGTTGAACTTTGCTGCTTCAGAATAATAGAATAACATAATTGGAAGGGATCCTGGAGGTCTTCTAGTCCAACCCCCTGATGAAACAGGAGACCCTACACCAGTAACGGTGAACCATTTTTTTGTTCGTGTGCCAAAAGGGTGTGTGTACATATGCTAGCATGCGTGCATGTGCCCACGCCCCTTCCCTCCCACCCCACACACATGCGCACGCCCCTCCCCGTCCCCATGCTTGCGCACAGGCTTCACTAAAGCCTGGGATGGTGAAAAAAGGGCCGAACAGGCAAACAGGAAGTTCAGAAAAATGGACTTCCTGTTTGCCCGTTATGTTATTTTTCACACTCCAGGGCTTCAGGAAAGCTCCCTGAAGCCTCTGGAGGGTGAACCTGCCTTCCCCAAGGCTGAAAATCTGCTGGCCAGCGCACACATGCACACTGGAGCTGACATTAGGGCAATGCCTCACGTGCCCTCCGATAGGGCTGCCACCTGTGGCATGCATGCCATAGGTTCGCCATCATGGCCCTACCCCATTTCAGACAAATGACTGTCCAAACTTTCACCCTACAATATTTCACCCTACAGCTTAAGTGCCAATGCTGCCTGTACCCAGATCATAGAATTATTTATTATTACAGTATTATTTATTAGATTTGTATGCCGCCCCTCTCTGGAGACTCAGGGCGGCTCACAACAATAGTAAAAACAATATTATGGCGGAACAAATCTAATATTAAAAAGAAGCATATAAAAACCCTATCATATTTTTTAAAAAACCAAACAACACATTATTATTATTTATTATTATTATTTATTAGATTTGTATGCCGCCCCACTCTGTAGACTCGGGGCGGCTTACAGCAATGATAAAAACAATATATAATAACAAATCTAATAATTAGGATCTAAAATAACAATAATACATTTAAAAAGTCTAAAAAAAGAAGAAACCCCAATATATAAAAACATACATACAGTCATACCAAACATAAATATAAAAAGCCTGGGGGAGGCTGTCTCAGTTCCCCCATGCCTGGTGGTAAAGGTGGGTCTTGAGTAATTTACGAAAGACAAGAAGGGTTGGGGCAGTTCTAATCTCCGGGGGGGAGTTGATTCCAGAGGGCCCGGGCCACCACAGAGAAGGCTCTTCCCCTAGGGCCCGCCAAACGACATTGTTTAGTCGACGGGACCCGGAGAAGGCCAACTCTGTGGGACCTTATTGGTTGTTGGGATTCGTGCGGTACTCTGGTCCAATGCCATGAAGGGCTTTAAAGGTATTATAATAATAGAGCTGGAAGGGACCTCGGAGGTCTTCTAGTCCAACCCTCTGCTTGAGCAGGAGACCCTATATTATTTCAGACAAATGGCTATCCAGTCTCTTTTTGAAAGCCTTCACTTATGGAACACCCCAACTTCTGGAGGCAAGCTAATCCATTGGTTGGTTGCTCTCACCTTTAGGAAATTTCTCCTTAGTTCTATGTTCCTTCTCTCCTTGGTTAGTTTACAATCATTGTTCCTTGGCTTGCCTTCTTCTGGTGCTTTGGAAAATATATTGATCCTCCTCGTCTGTATAAGAGCCCCTCAAATATTGGATCAATCCTAGTCCTTCTTTTCTCTAGCCTAGCCATACCCAATTCCTTTAAAACATTATTCATATGCTTTAGCCTCCAGCTAAATCCCCTAATCGTTTTTGTTGTTTTTCTCTGCACTCTTTCCAAAATCTCAACTTCTTTTTTATGTTGTGCAAACATTTCCTTTATTCAAGTGACACTTTTAACAGTTGAAAATCCTCCTCCCGCAAACCATTATTTTGAGAAAGAGAAAGGGAGAGGTAGAGAGGGAGAAAGAGAGAAAGGGAGATCTTATTTAATTTTTATTAATTTTTTTAAAAATATTTTCTTTATTAAGTTTTCACATATAATTCAAATCACACATTATTCTGTTTTACAGATTATAAAACATCTCTATTAACATTCTTATAGTAGATTTTTACCTGTTACATTCCATTATATACATTATATTTCATACTTTTATATTCTAATATTTATTACGTTCACTAACTGGTAAATAAAACTTTTTACAAGGTAGCTGTAGATTGTTTCAATTGTACTATTGCTTCATATTATATTAATTAATTTAATTTAATTAATTTATTAGATTTGTATGCCGCCCCTCTCCGAAGACTCGGGGCGGCTCACAACAAGCGATAAAACAATATTGTACAGGCACAAATCTAATATTAAGAAAAAACTAAAAACCCTATCAATTTAAAAAAGCCAAACAGCACATACATACCAAACATAAATTATAATAAGCCTGGGGGAAAGGTGTCTCAAATCCCCCATGCCTGGCGGTATAGATGGGTCTTAAGTAGTTTACGGAAGACAAGGAGGGTGGGAGCAGTTCTAATCTCCGGGGGGAGTTGATTCCAGAGGGCCGGGGCCGCCACAGAGAAGGCTCTTCCCCTGGGGCCCGCCAGACGACATTGTTTAGTCGACAGGACCCAGAGAAAGCCAACTCTGTGGGACCTTATCGGCCGCTGGGATTCGTGCGGTTTTCTATATTCTCTTTTGAACCCATTCATGCCATTTTTGCCATGTTCGTTTTGATTCCATGATTTTGTTTCCCTTGATTGAGTTTTATTTAATTTTTAATGGAACATGGAAGAAGGTAATAGAATAGAATAGAATTTTATTGGCCAGGTATGTTGGTCAGATTCATTCTTTAGATCCTGGCTGCCACGTCTGATATTGATAATCTCTCTGTTTTGAAAAGCTAACTAATTAAGAAAATTCCATTCTTCTGTCACGGATGGATCAGAAGCCATCAGGCTGCCAATCATAACAAATAATCCCATCGCGAACCATTTCATAATGATTTATCATCCTTGAAACAACGATGAGTCAACTAATCTGCCCTTGTTCCAAAACCAAAGCTCCAAAGTTTTCAGAGATTTCCGCGAAGAACTTGGCACCTCGCGATAAAGTAAAAGCAAAAATCCTTTAATACGCCCCGAGGGATTATACTTGAAAGAAGAGAATTGCCTCAAGCCATCCAAAGAGCCGCAGCCCACGGATTATTTTCATAGAGAGCAACCTGCTGCTTGTTGTGTTGGACTCGCTCCTGGATAAACCTGGAATAGATGGTTATTCTGTCGGAATTGTTATGCTCTGCCTTGCTGAGCTGTCTTCAGCACGTGGGTTTCAATCTGGGTGTCATAAGGCCTTTGAAACAAGTGGCAGCATGTAACGAAAAGACATTTGAGTCAAATAGAATAGAATAGAATTCTTTATTGGCCAAGTCCAATAAAAATGTCCAAAGATACTTCACCAGAAGAGCCCTTCACTCTTCCACTCGAAATAGAATACCCTATGAGACTAGACTTTCAATCCTGGCCCTAGAAAGTTTAGAACTAAGATGCCTTAAACAAGATCTAAGTATTGCCCACAAGATCATATGCTGCAATGTCCTGCCTGTCGGTGACTACTTCAGCTTCAACCACAACAACACAAGAGCACACAACAGATTTAAACTTAATATTAACCACTCCAAACTTGACTGTAAAATATATGACTTCAGTAAGCGAGTTGTCGAAGCATGGAACTCATTACCGGACTCCATAGTGTCATCCCCAAACCCCCAACACTTTACCCTTAGATTATCTACGGTTGACCTATCCAGATTCCTAAGAGGTCAGTAAGGGGCGAGTACAAGTGCACTAGAGTGCCTTCCGTCCCCTGTCCTATTGCTCTCCTATATCTCCTATACCTTTCTTCTATTCCTATATCTCTTCTTCTATTCTTTCATTGATATGTTCTATTACTATATCTTCTTTTCTATTCTTTCTTAGATATATTTTACTATGAGTATCTCCTCTATAACCTTCATCATGTATTTTACTATGTGTATATAGATATATACCCACTAAAACCCTCATTGTGTATTGGACAAAATAAATAAATAAATAAGTAAGTAAGTAAGTAAGTAAGTAAGTAAGTAAGTAAGTAAGTAAGTAAGTAAGTAAGTAAGTGTGATTGGACACACAGGGAATTTGCTTTAGTGCATATGCTCTCAGTGTACATAAAAGAATATATAGAGTTGTCAAGAATCATGAGGTACAACACTTAATGATTGTCATAGGGGTCAAATAAGCAATGAAGAAACAATCAATATTAATAAAAATCTTAGGATACAAGCAAATCGGGGCATTTCAGTCAAAAGATATTTGAATCAACATCTATATTAAAAAGAAAGCATTTATTTTATTTATTTTATTTGTCCAATACACAATACACAATGAAGGTTATAGAGGATATAGTAGAGAAGAAAAACGAGATATAGGAGAGACTATAGGACAGGGGACGGAAGGCACTCTAGTGCGCTTATGTACGCCCCTTACTGACCTCTTAGGAATCTGGAGAGGTCAACCATGGATA
This sequence comes from Erythrolamprus reginae, assembly GCF_031021105.1. Lineage (NCBI taxonomy): Eukaryota > Metazoa > Chordata > Lepidosauria > Squamata > Dipsadidae > Erythrolamprus > Erythrolamprus reginae. Next base: position 12,520,102 of record NC_091959.1, on the reverse strand, counting down.
GTTTAAGGGTAAAATGTTGGGGGTTAGAGGATGATACTATAGAGTCCGGTAAGGAGTTCCATGCTTCAACAACCCGATTACTAAAGTCATATTTTGTACAGTCAAGTTTGGAGCGGTTAATATTAAGCTTGAATCTGTTGCGTGTTCTTGTGTTGTTGTGGTTCAAGCTGAAGTAGTCTTTGACAGGCAGGACATTGCACCATATGATCTTGTGGGCGACACTTAGATCATGTTTAAGGCGTCGTAGTTCTAAGCTTTCAAGACCCAGGGTTGTAAGTCTAGTTTCGTAGGGTATTCTGATACATTACAGATACATTCGCCATAAATGAAAGAAGGTACCCTGCTCTTTTTTACATTTCCAGGAAGCCTGATTGCAATTTCTGTTTTATTTAAATAAGGGTTTTTTAGTTTTTTAATTATTTAGTTTTTTTGTTATTAGATTGTTACTGTACAGTATATTGTTCTTATTATTGCTGTGAGCCGCCCCGAGTCTGCGGAGAGGGGCGGCATACAAATCAAATAAATAATAATAATAATTTGGATATATTTTAGCATTCCACTGCAATGATTTAGATAAGAAGCTACCAGGCAGAAAATGCTTGTTTTTCTCCTTCTCACAAGTGTTGCTGAATCTATGGTTCCAGTTGTTGCTGTTGTACGAGCTGTTATTCCTGATAATCATACGCTTGGCAATTATTGTGTTTGCTCCTCCCAGGCGATCACACTTGAGGGAAGGAATTTGGCAACTGAAGTCCTATACAAAAAAGGCCATGATTATAGGTTTTTTTGCCGTGGTCCAGAGCAGACGGAGAAAGGCTGTCATAACTACAGAGTGCGCTTCTTATGTGGCCAACCCGGTAGGTGACTCATGCTCCAAAGTTGAGCACGGTATAATTGGGAGGAAACTATTTTGAAATTTGCTCTACTGATTTATATACAGTGATACCTCATCTTACAAACCCCTCATCATACAAACTTTTCGAGATGCAAACCCGGGGTTTAAGATTTTTTTGCCTCTTCTTCCAAACTATTTTCACCTTACAAACCATGGGAAACCCCACCTCTGGACTTCCGTGTTTTTGCGATGCTGCAGGGGGATCCCAGCAGCGCAAAAACGGGCGCTTTGCTGGCAACGGAAGTCCAGAGATGGGGTTTCCCAGTGAGGGGAGCCTCAGCGAAATTGCGGCATCACTAAAACACGGAAGTCCGGAGGTGGGGTTTCGAGGACTTCCGTGTTTTTGCAATGGTGCGATTTCACTGAGGCACCCCTCGCTGGGAAACCCCACCTCCGGACCTCCATTGACAGCAAAGCACCCGTTTTTGCGCTGCTGGGATTCCCCTGCAACATCGCAAAAATGCGGAAGTCCGGAGGTGGGGTTTCCCATGGAGGGGAGCCTCAAGGGAATCCCAGCAGCGCAACAACGGGCTTGCACGCATTAATTGCTTTTCCATTGATTCCTATGGGAAACATTGTTTCGTCTTACAAACTTTTCACCTTACAAACCTCATCCCGGAACCAATTAAGTTCTTAAGATGAGGTATCACTGTATTCTAAAAGGCAGTGAGATTTTCTACCTCAGAGACTTAAGCAGAAGTGCATTGTTTTCTTTTTTGCACGAATCTAAAACTTTTGGGGTTTCCGCAGCACAAACACTTTCTATTTCCAACTTGGCTCTCTGTTCTCTGTAATCATGTTACTAGTCCTCATGCAGCTGTGCCAGCTGCTGAAGTACAGCAAAGGTGAAGCCTATATTCAAGTCTTTCCCTATCAGCTATCTTCCTACTTGCATGAAATATTTTCCTCTGGGCATTTTGTTTTATATGATTGGCACTCAATAGGATCCCCAGAGGCCCTTCTGCATCCTCAGGGTTTTGTCAAGAAGGTTGAATGGAAGATAGGGCAACCGCACACTGATTTCCATGACGGCTATATGTCAATTCTGTGTGTGTGTAAATAACAACACCTTCCTGATGATAATCATCAGATCTAGGTGTTTCTATATTTTACTGAAAGAGTAGTAGATCCTTGGAACAAACATCCAGCAGACGTGGTTGGTAAATCCACAGTAACTGAATTTAAACATGCCTGGGATAAACATAGATCCACCCTAAGATAAAATACAGGAAATAGTATAAGAGCAGACTAGATGGACCAGGAGGTCTTTTTCTGCCGCCAGTCTTCTATGTTTCTATGTACATTGTACCTAAATAACAACAGCATAGGGTATAAGACAGTGATGGCGAACTTATGGCATGGGTGCCACAGGTGGCATGCGGAGCCGTATCAGCTGGCACACGAGCCGTTGCTTTAGCTCAGCTGCAACGTGCATGTGTGTGCTGGCCAACTGATTTGTAACTCACACAGAGGCTCTGGGAGGACATTTTTGGCTTCCAAAGAGCCTCCAGGGGGGTGGGGGAGAGCATTTTTACCCGCTCCAGGGAAGCCTTTGGAGAGGCAAAATATGAGCCTACTAGGCCCACCAGAAATTGAGAAACAGGCCATATGCGATCTCCAGAAGGCCTCCAGAGGGTGGGGGAAGCTGTTTTCGCCCTCCCCAGGCATCGAATTATGGGTGTGGGCACTTGTGCATGCGCGATAGCGCTAGCACACTCTTTCGGGAAAAAAAGTTTGCCATCACTGGCCTAGGAGCTACTTACCTTGCTTCCTGAATAAGAGGGAGACGCACAAATTTAGCTTGTGGTTGACAACAGCTGCCTTATTGTTCCAAAATCCTTGTTTTATGATTATGCAACGTGTTTGGGTCACAGAGAATTGGAGACGCTCCTCTGCGCTTTATAACCTTCACTGACTCTCCCCGAGTCTGCGGAGAGGGGTGGCATACAAATCTAATGAATGAATGAATGAATGAATGAATGAATGAATGAATGAATGAATGATTGAATGAATGAATGAATGAATGTATGAATGAATGATTGAATGAATGAATGAATGATTGAATGAATGATTGAATGAATCAATGAATGAATCAATGAATGAATGAATCAATGAATGATTGAATGAATGAATGAATCAATGAATGAACAAATGAATGACTTTCTCTCCCTCATTGGCTTTTCAGCGAGACCCAAGCTGACCGTGAAGGTAGATACCAACGTCAACAGTACAATCCTGAGACTGGCTGACAACGTGCAGTCATGGAAGCCCGGAGACAAAATCGTGGTGGCCAGCACTGACTACTCCATGCACCAAGCTGAAGAATTTGAGATCTTGCCCTGCAGAGCCTGTAAGCCCAACGAAGTCAAAGTGGCAGGTAAGACTCAATGGCTCTTACTTTGAAAAAGAGCTAACATCCAGTGTTTGTGTGGGTATCTTTTTGGGGCTGAGAGTATTACTAAATATGAAGAAGTCACATAGCTAATCTCTTGTCTTCAACATTTATTTTTATTTATTTATTTATTTTGTCCAATACACAATGAGGGTTTTAGTGGGTATATATCTATATACACATAGTAAAATACATGATGAAGGTTATAGAGGAGATACTCATAGTAAAATATATCTAAGAAAGAATAGAAAAGAAGATATAGTAATAGAACATATCAATGAAAGAATAGAAGAAGAGATATAGGAATAGAAGAAAGGTATAGGAGATATAGGAGAGCAATAGGACAGGGGACGGAAGGCACTCTAGTGCACTTGTACTCGCCCCTTACTGACCTCTTAGGAATCTGGATAGGTCAACCGTAGATAATCGAAGAGTAAAGTGTTGGGGGTTTGGGGATGACACTATGGAGTCCGGTAATGAGTTCCATGCTTCGACAACTCGGTTACTGAAGTCATATTTTTTACAGTCAAGTTTGGAGCGGTTAATATTAAGTTTAAATCTGTTGCGTGCTCTTGTGTTGTTGTGGTTGAAGCTGAAGTAGTCGCCAACAGGCAGGACATTGCAGCATATGATCTTGTGGGCAATACTTAGATCTTGTTCAAGGCATCTTAGTTCTAAACTTTCTAGGCCCAGGATTGAAAGTCTAGTCTCGTAGGGTATTCTATTTCGAGTGGAGGAGCGAAGGGCTCTTCTGGTGAAGAACCTTTGGACATTTTCAAGGGTGTTAATGTCTGAGATGCAATATGGGTTCCAAACAAATGTGGGTTCCAAACATACAATACCAATAATGCTTAGAGTTATGTACTGCTCAAAAAAATAAAAAGGGAACACTCAAATCACACATCCTAGGTCTGAATGAATGAAATATTCTCCTTGAATATGTTGTTCTGTACAAAGTTGAATGGGTACAACAGCGTGTGAAATTGATGGTCCATCAGTGTTGCTTCCTAAGTGGACAGTTTGACTTTTCTCAGTAAAATAAACAAATAAGCATTAATTTATTTCATTTCAATTCAATTTTCATTTCATTGTGTTCAGAAATGTTCAAATTAGTATACTAGCAAAAAAAGTATTAAAAAAAACCCATTCCAGTAGCTAGAAATAACCTTTTTTACTCCGGGTCATATGTGAGGACTACAAGTGTTCAAAACATTTTTTTTTCCATTTCATTATGTTCAGAAATGTTCAAATTAGTATTTCAATGCCAAAGATGGTCAAAAAAGTAAGATTTTGCAGCCTAATCTAGATGAAAATGAACAAATTTTCACAAAAAGGGGGGGGGTCGGGCTTTTCTGACCAAAATAAACAAATAAGCATTAATTCCTTTCATTTCAATTTTCATATCATTGTGTTCAGAAATGTTCAAATTAGTATACTAGTGAAAAAAGTATTCAAAAAGACCATTCCAGTAGCTAGAACCAACCCTTTTATACTCCGGGTCTAAAAGGACCCAGAGGGTAATATTGATAACTTTTTTTGCCCAGCAAAAACTATACACCCCTAAAAAAAAAAACCCACCACCCTTAGAAAGAACCCCTCAAATGAGATAAAGTCTTGGAATTTCAAGTTTAAGATATGCAGGGAAAATTTTTTACAGGGTCTCAAACTTTATTTTGGGTCTTTTAGACCCGAGGAGAATACCAGGGTTAAATGTTAAATGTTTCGATCATGTCCCTTTCCCTTCTGTCCTCCAGACCAATGTTTCCCAACCTTGGCAACTTGAAGATATCTGGACTTCAACTCCCAGAATTCCCCAGCCAGCATTTGCTGGCTGGGGAATTCTGGGAGTTGAAGTCCAAATATCTTCAAGTTGCCAAGGTTGGGAAACACTGCTCCAGACTATACAGATTGAGTTCATGAAGTCTTTCCTGATAGATTTTATGCTTAAGACTTGGGCTTCCTTTGGCTTGTCTCAAGAATAACAAAAATGGATTGAAATGGACCCTGGAGGTCTTCTAGTCCAACCCCTGCTCAAGCAGGAAACCTTATACCATCCCAGAGAAGTGTCTGTCCAGTCTCTTCTTAATAGCCTCCATTGATGGAATACTCACAACTTCTGGAGACAAGCCATTTCATATACAGTGATACCTTGTCTTACAAACTTAATTGGTTCTGGGATGAGGTTCTTAAGGTGAAATGTTTGTAAGATGAAACAATGTTTCCCATAGGAATCAATGGAAAAGCGATTAATGCGTGCAAGCCCAAAATTCACCCCTTTTGCCAGCCGAAGTGCCCGATTTTGCGCTGCTGGGATTCCCCTGAGGCTCCCCACCATGGGAAACCCCACCTCCGCACTTCTGTGTTTTTGCGATGCTGCAATTTCACTGAGGCTTCCCTCCCTGGGAAACCTCACCACCGGACTTCCATTGCCAGGGAAGTGCCTGTTTTTGCGCTGCTGGGATTCCCCTACTGGGATTCCCCTGCAGCATCACAAAAACACAGAAGTCCGGAGGTGGGGTTTTCCATGGAGGGGAGCCTCAGGGAAATCCCATCAGCGCAAAAACGGGTGCTTCGCTGGCAATGGATGTCCGGAGGCGGGGCATTCCAGCGGCAGCGGTGGGTTTGAAAGGTGAAAATAGTTTGTAAGAAGAGGCAAAAAAATCTTAAACCCCGGGTTTGTATCTCAAAAAGTTTGTATGACGAGGCGTTTCTAAGACGAGGTATCACTGTACTAATTGTTCTCTCTCTTAGAAAAATTCTCCTTAGTCGTTGTTTTGCCTTAGGAAGCTGGTGACTTGAATCAATGGTCCAGGATTTTTTTTAAAAAAATATTTTTTAAAAAAATTACCCAGTTTTCTAAGGCTTTTTCAGGAACAGTAGTGTTACAATAAACACCTTTGCCAGTAAACCTAAGACACCAATATTTTCATATCCTCCATACGGAAGCCTTGCTGAACGAAAGGAGCTATTTTGGAGCAATTTAAATTTGTGGTATAAACAGAGGATCAGCGAGGAGTCACGTCTCTTTTGTTTGTCAGTAGCAAAGACCATTAAATTGGTTGTTAAGAATCGTGGTCACCCCCTTCGCTTTCCTGCCAATCTTACTTTTAACTCCTGAAAATGAAGGCAATTTAACACCCGTGATTCAACTCAAGGAAGCTATCAAAACAGATTAGACATCTGGCATCTGAGGGCATGTTTTGTTCAGCCTCATAAAATAGCTGCAATGAGAGGGAAATAATCTCCTTATATTAAAAAATAATAAACAAAAAACCCTAGCAGCAGCAGTGAAATCTACTTACCTTCCCTATGGTTTGGAAACCCACCACCACACAAACTTTTTTCACCTTCTGTGCATGTGTAGAAGGCTTTGTACATGCCTAGAGAGTTAAAAACCAGCAAATCTCCAGGTCTGCCTTCTGCCGCACGAATCCCAGCGACCAGTTAGGTCCCACAGAGTTGGCCTTCTCCAGGTCCCGTCGACAAAACAGTGTCAGCTGGCCCAGGGGAAGAGTCTTCTCTGTGGTGGCCCCGACCCTCTGGAATCAACACTCCCCGGAGATTAGTTTATTTATTTATTATTTATTTATTGGATTTGTATGCCGTCCCTCTCCGTAGACTCGGGGCGGCTCACAACAGCAATAGAACAATTCATAACAAATCTAATAATTTAAAAATCATTTAAAAATCCCCATTATTAATCAAACATACATACATACAAACATACCATACATAAATTGTATAGGCCCGGGGGAGATATCTCAATTCCCCCATGCTTGGTGGCAAAGGTGGGTTTTAAGGAATTTACGGAAGGCAAGGAGGGTGGGGGCAGTTCTAATCTCCGGGGGGGAGCTGGTTCCAGAGAGTCGGGGCCACCACAGAGAAGGCTCTTCCCCTGGGACCCGTCAAACGACATTGTTTAGTCGACGGGACCCGGAGAAGGCCAACTCTGTGGGACCTAATCGGTTGCTGGTATTCATGCGGCAAAAGGTGGTCCTGGAGATATTCTGGTCCGATGCCATGAAGGGCATTGCCCCTGCGCCGTTTCCGTTTTATGTATGGTTTGTCTGAGATGTATGACTGTTTTTTATATTAAGGGTTTTAATTGTATTTTTTTTTAATCATTGGATTTATACTGTTTTGTTGTTATGAGCCGCTCCGAGTCTTCGGAGAAGGACGGCATACAAATATAATAATAATAATAATAATAATAATAATAATAATAATAATAATAATAATAATAATAGGCAATATCCATCCACTGCTACCATTATGGGTTGATTGATTGATTGATTGATTGATTAGATTTCTATGCCGCTCCTCTCTGAGGACTCGGGGCAGCTTACAACATATAAAAACAGTAGGTTACAATAAATTAAATCCAATTAAATTAAAATTACATAAACTACCTAAAATCACCTTTGGTTTCTACTGTTGGGCAGCATATAGGCAATTGCCCCATTAGACACCCACACCATAACTCTTCTGGACCTGGTGGGAAAGGAAGATACAATCAGGAAAAGGTGGCCCCTCAAATAACCCAGCCTCAAACTATGATGGATTTAAAGTCAGAACCAACACCTTAAATTGGACTTGAAAGCTGCCAACCAATGCAGCTCACAGACCAGAGATGTAATTTTAGGACACACATAATCCTCAATCTGAGTATTGTATTGGCAGTTCTGTGTTAGCAAAAACTTCAGAAGAGAAGGATTTAGGGGTAGTGATTTCTGACAGTCTCAAAATGGGTGAGCAGTGTGGTCGGGCGATAGGAAAAGCAAGTAGGATGCTTGGCTGCATAGCTAGAGGTATAACAAGCAGGAAGAGGGAGATTGTGATAACGCTATATAGAGCACTGGTGAGACCACATTTGGAATACTGTGTTCAGTTCTGGAGACCTCACCTACAAAAAGATATTGACAAAATTGAACGGGTCCAAAGACGGGCTACAAGAATGGTGGAAGGTCTTAAGCATAAAACGTATCAGGAAAGACTTCATGAACTCAATCTGTATAGTCTGGAGGACGGAAGGAAAAGGGGGGACATGATTGAAACATTTAAATATGTCAAAGGGTTAAATAAGGTTCAGGAGAGAAGTGCTTTTAATGGGAAAGTAAACACAAGAACAAGGGGACACAATCTGAAGTTAGTTGGGGAAAAGATCAAAAGCAACATGAGAAAATATTATTTTACTGAAAGAATAGTAGATCCTTGGAACAAACTTCCAGCAGACCTGGTTGGTAAATCCGCAGTAACTGAATTTAAACATGCCTGGGATAAACACATCCATCTTAAGATAAAATACAGGAAATAATATAAGGACAGACTAGATAGATTATGAGGTCTTTTTCTGCCGTCAGTCTTCTATGTTTCTATAATTGCCTACACAATTGCATTGTGAACTAGCTGTAGCTTCAAGGGCAGACCCATGTTAAAACACATTACAGTAGTCCACCCAGGAGGTGGTTAGGGAATGAGGGACTATAACCAGATATCAGCAGCCTTCTCTAGATCTGAGTTTCCTTGTGGGAAGAGAAAGCCAAAATATTATTGGTCTTCTCTGGGTCCCGTCAACCAAACAATGTCGCTTGGCGGGACCCAGAGGAAGAGCCTTCTCTGTGGTGGCCCCAGCCCTCTGGAACCAACTCCCCCCAGAGATTAGAATTGCCCCCACCCTCCTTGCCTTTCATAAGCTGCTTAAAACCCACCTCTGCCGCCAGGCATGGGGGAACTGAGATACACTTCCCCCCTAGGCCTTTACAATTTTATACATGGTATGTCTGTATGTATGATTGGTTTTTATATAATGGGTTTTTAACTGTTTTTAGTATTGGATTTTGTTGTATACTGTTTTATTGTTGTTGTTAGCCGCCCCGAGTCTGCGGAGAGGAGCGGCATACAAATCCAATAAATGAATGAATGAATGAATGAATGAATGAATGAATGAATGAATAAATAAATAAATAAATAAATAAATAAATAAATTTCCTGAACTTTCTTCCTCAACACTCAACAACAACATCCAGTGCCCTGAACTTTAATGACTTCTATGATGAAACCTGGTTGTCATTGCAAGAATAGCACAGGGAAAATATATTCAAAAGAAAGGGGGTTTTTTCCCCATAAAATAAACTTGAATAAGAACTGGTTGGACATCAAAAATGTAGGATGATTTTGTTTCCTAAACAGCCCGAATATAAATGATGGGAATTCATTTTTTTTTAAATATAATTTTTTATTGATTTTTAAAGAATGAGAAGAAAAATATTACATAAATGGTATTATACACCAGTACAATTAGCACGTTTTCAAACAACGAAGAAAGGAAATTGTTGGCATGGGTGTAAGGAAAAAGGAGTATTTATGCATATGTTTTGGGAATGTAAGAAAGTTCAAAAATTTTGGAAGTGAACAAAATTACGAATGGTAATGGGAAAATAACTAAGGAAGCAGCATTATTGATAAAAAAATAGTGAGGTAAAAGAATATGAAGAAATCAAAAGTGCAGCGATAGAAAGTGTCCAGGCAACTATAGTGCTTGGGTGGAAAGATGACAATAAATGGACGATAAAAAATTGGTGCAAATATGTGGTGGATCACATTCACTATGAAATTATGGAAATTAGACTACATAATTATAATGAAGGGAAATTAGCAGCAACAATGAGGCGGTGGGAGATAGTTAAAAATTATATATTAACAACATCAGTAAGCGATGCAAATGTAAGAAATAAAATTCAATCACTCTATAAAGAATGAACAATGTAACCCAGAGACAAAGCAAATGAAGGACACAAAATTGATTCTTCCCTGGTGAAGGTTTTTTTTTCTGTATGGTGATGGTACACTTATGTTTTCTGTTTTGTTTTTTGTAAAATTCTTTAAAAAATGATGGGAATTCAGAAGTCCATGTAGATTTCAATTCCCATGCCATGCCTGGATGGAAGGATATCCCTCCCTTATTTGAGATATTTCAGTTTTCCTATCTGCATCAATTTTGGGTTTTCCTGCTATGGCTGAGCTCTGAAATATATTTTTTTCCACACTTTCTGTGAAGGATCTGATGTTTTTGATGCTTTACATCCGGACTTTGCAGAATTGGAGACTCTTGGAGCAAAAGCAGACAAAGGGCTACAGGAAAGCAGGAAGGGTGTTTCTGGGAAAGGGAGATCAAACAAAATCTAAAATCCCAGCCATTATCTTTAGACTCGTAACTAGATGGAGGTGAGGCTGCTTTCAAATCTGGGGAGAATCCTACGTGGACAGAAATGAAGCAATGCCCCGTTTTCATGGAAGAGATAAAAACAGCAAAGAAGTTGGCAGGCAAAATGATCAGACAGACTGGTTTTTATAGAGGGCTATTTCCAGTTTGGCTTTGCAGATTTTGTTTGTTTGTTTGTTTGTTTATTTGTTTATTTATTTATTTATTTAATTAATTAGATTTGTATGCCGCCCCTCTCCGGAGACTCGGGGAGGCTCACAACAATAACAAGAACAATGTAAGAACAAATCTAATAATTTAAAAAACGCTAAAAACCCCATTATTAAAAGCAAACACACACACAAACATACCGTGTATAAACTGTATAGGTCCGGGGAAGATGTCTCAGTTCCCCCATGCCTGACGGCAGAGATGGGTCTTAAGAACTTTACGAAAGGCAAGGAGGGTGGGGGCAGTTCTAATCTCCGGGGGGAGCTGGTTCCAGAGGGTTGGGGCCGCCACAGAGAAGGCTCTTCTCCTGGGGCCCGCTAAACGACATTGTTTAGTTGACGGGACCCGGAGAAGGCCAACTCTGTGAGACCTAACCGGTCGCTGGGATTCGTGTGGCAGAAGGCGGTCCCGGAGGTATTCTGGTCCGATGCCATGAAGGGCTTTATAGGTCATAACCAACACTTTGAATTGTGACCGGAAATTGATCGGCAACCAATGCAAACTGCGGAGTGTTGGTGTAACATGGGTATACCTTGGGTTCTGAACAGGGCTATACAAAATGGATTATTTGTAGATTTCTGCAAAGGTTTACTTTAAATCCATGGGAATCCTAACTGTGTAAAATGTATGTGATATTCCCAAGTCAGATGGAGGGTAGGTTTATATCTTCAGTCGTCGAGTGTGTTTATTTATTTATTATTTTATTTATTTATTTTGTCAAGTATGAATTGGTAGCATACAAAGATTATGACAATGTTTATATATATGATTAGTGATGGGCGAACCCAACGGTGTTCGGGTTCGGCAAGTTCGGATGAACTTTACGCAAAATTCGACCAAACCCAAACCCAAACGGGGAATTCCACCAAGAGATTCCGGGGCGGAGCTTTGATGTCACGAATACCGGCAGGTTGCTAAGGGCGCCAAGGTGATCACTTCCTGGATTCCATGGAATCCAGGAAGTGATCACCTTGGCGTCCTTAGCAACCTGCCGGTGACGTCAAGGCTCCACCCCCGGAATCCTCTTCGTGGGAGGGATTCCCCAGCTCCTTCAAAGGGAGGTCTTCACGTAAAAATAAACATTGTTATTTTTACGAAAAAGGACGTCGCAGCAGCGCTGCAAGCAAAGGGCTGTCCTTTCACGTAAAAATAAACATTAGGCTGGGACGGAAGGCACGCCCCTTACTGACGTCTTAGGAATTGGGAGAGATCAACAGTGGATAGTCTAAGGGTAAAGTTTTAGGGGTTTCTTTCTTCTTTAAGAAGAAAATGGCATTATTCCTTCCTAATGCTATTTTGGGAGGATGGAATGTAGTACCCTAGTGGTTAAGGCTTATTGATTAGAAAGTTGGCAGTTCAAGACCCATGATGGGATGACTTCCTGTTACTTGTTCTAGCTCCTACCCATCTATGGTTTGAATGATGCAAATCAGCAGTGGGTTGCTCCTGGTTTGGCCTGGTTCTAAGAACCGGTACCGCCAAGAGTGGGAGGCTCTGCCCACCCACCTGGGATGCTTCTGAGCATGCGCAGAACCGGTAGTAAAGGGTTTTAGAAACCACCTACTGATGCAAATGTAAGTATATAAAGAGGTACCACTTGGATGGGAAGATAATAACATTCCTTAGATTCAGCATATAGTCATGCCAGCCACATGACCATGGAAACATCTTCAAACTGCCAAAACGTTTGGAGCGGTTAGTATTGAGTTTGAATCTGTTGCGTGCTCTTGTGTTGTTGCAGTTGAAGCTGAAGTAGTCGGACATTGCAGCATATGATCTTCTGGGCAATACTTAAATCGTGTTTTAGGTGCCGTAGTTCTAAGCTTTCTAGACCCAGGATTGTTAGTCTATTTTCGTAGAGTATTCTGTTTCGAGTGGAGGAGTGAAGGGCTCTTCTGGTGAAATATCTTTGGACGTTTTCAAGGGTGTTGATGTCCGAGATGTGGTATGGGTTCCAGACAGATGAGCTGTATTCGAGGATGGGTCTGGCAAAAGTTTTGTAGGCTCTTGTGAGTAGTGTGAGATTGCCGGAGCAGAAGCTACGTAGGATTAGGTTAACATTAATCTGAGCCAGCAGTGTGTAGCAGCTCCCCAAAAAGCCAATAGAGTTCTAGGCTGCATTGACAGAGGGATAGAATCAAGATCACGTGAAGTGTTAATACCACTTTATAATGCCTTGGTAAGGCCACAATTGGAATACTGCATTCAGTTTTGGTTGCAACAATGTAAAAAGGATATTGAGACCCTAGAAAAAGTGCAGAGAAGAGCAACAAAGATGATTAGGAGACTGGAGGCTAAAACATATGAAGGAACTGGGCATGGCTAGTTTAATGAAAAGAAGGACTAGGGGAGACATGATAGCAGTGTTCTAATATCTCAGGGGTTGCCAGAAAGAAGAAGTACTCAATCTATTCTCCAAAGCACTTGAGGGTAGGACAAGAAGCAATGGGTGGAAACTAAACAAGGAGAGAAGCAACTTAGAACTAAGCAGACATTTCCTAACAGTTAGAACAATTAAGCCGTGGAACGGCTTGCCTCCAGAAGTTGCGAATGCTTTTGCTGTGGGTACGTTTGCCATCAAACAAGGCAATTCCTTTAGAGTGAATGGCTGTGGGTTATAAACACAGCACCACCGTTTCTGAAGGAGGTTAAAACCTACCTAGCCAAATTTACCTCAAACCACCCTTGGCTGTTTCCTTATCTCGCATCATGTCAAATCAGCAAAAAGCACTTTGTGTAAACAACGTCCAGCACAAGAGATGTCGAGAAACCTCTTGCTACACATTCAACATTCTTGCCACAACACACTTAGCAGGTCTGGGCAAGTAGCTTAGGAAAGCTGAGGCTAGCATTAAAAAACATTGCTGCTTCCAGGTGGATGTTTTATAATTCACATCTTCTGGATCAGGTGGGTGTTTGAGCGAAGAATCCTCATCCAAAGAGAACACCTTGCTGGAGATATTTTTGAACTTTTGGCATCATTCCTTCAGATAGAGTTTTGTTATCTATCTATCTATCTATCTATCTATCTATCTATCTATCTATCTATCTATCTAATCTATCTATCTATCTATCTATCTATCTAATCTATCTATCTATCTATCTATCTATCTAATCTATCTATCTATCTATCTATCTATCTATCTATCTATCTATCTCTCTATCTATCTAATCTCTCTATCTATCTATCTATCTATCTATCTATCTATCTATCTAATCTATCTATCTATCTATATATCAATCTATCTATCTATCTAATCTATCTATCTATCTATCTATCTATCTATCTAATCTATCTAATCTATCTATCTATCTAGTCTGTCTGTCTGTCTGTCTGTCTGTCTGTCTGTCTGTCTGTCTGTCTGTCTGTCTGTCTGTCTGTCTGTCTGTCTATCTATCTATCTATCTATCTATCTATCTATCTATCTATCTATCTATTTATTAGATTTGTATGCCGCCCCTCTCCGTAGACTTGGGGCGGCTCACCACACAATAAAACAGTTCATAACAAATCTAATAATTTACAATTTAAAATATTTTTAAAAACCCCATTATTAAGCAGACATACATACAAACATACCATACATGAATTGTATAGGCCCGGGGGAGATATCTCAATTCCCCCATGCCTGACAAAGGTGGGTTTTGAGGAGTTTACGAAAGGCAAGGAGGGTAGGGGCAGTTCTAATCTCTGGGGGGGAGCTGGTTCCAGAGAGTCGGGGCCACCACAGAGAAGGCTCTTCCCCTGGGGCCCGCCAACCGACATTGTTTAGTTGACGGGACCCGGAGAAGGCCCACTCTGTGGGACCTAATCGGTCGCTGGGATTCGTGCAGCAGAAGGCGGTCTCGGAGATATTCTGGTCCGATGCCATGAAGGGCTTTATAGGTCATAACCAACACTTTGAATTGTGACCGGAAATTGATCGGCAACCAATGCAGACTGTGGAGTGTTGGTGTAACATGGGCATACCTGGGTAAGCCCATGACTGCTCTCGCAGCTACATTCTGCACGATCTGAGGTTTCCGAACACTTTTCAACTCACTTTGTCATGCTGTAAAGTCACAAAACCCACTGATGGAAGGGATGTACAACTGGTCCTTGAGTTATTAGTTTGGTGACCGTTGAAAGTTGCAATGGGAAATGGGGTGTGGAGAATCAACGCTGTTCAATGGAAGAGGCATGAGGCTGGGAGGTGTGATTGAACAAGGCTTAAAAAAATCATGATTTCTGCTTCAATAAAAGATATTCTTGGTTGGATGCTGGGCTGGGAAGCTTTCAGTGAGCAAAAGCATACATTCAAGTAATGAATGGACTTTATCTAAAGAATGCAGATAAGACCGAGTTTTGGGCACTCTTCCCGGACATGGATTACAGCTAGCTCTAATGTCTTCTGTGTCGTTTTAAAACCCTTTGTTTCATTATGCATGCTTGTGTTCAAATAAAGGTTTGGATTTTATCATAAAATAAGTGATTTCCGAGTTGGGGGTCGATCC
Source organism: Erythrolamprus reginae (assembly GCF_031021105.1). Classification (NCBI taxonomy): domain Eukaryota; kingdom Metazoa; phylum Chordata; class Lepidosauria; order Squamata; family Dipsadidae; genus Erythrolamprus; species Erythrolamprus reginae. The sequence goes on along the minus strand of NC_091959.1, from coordinate 12,504,889 downwards.
GAGGGCTGTGCACAGAACAGTAGTGGACCCAGGAGAAGAGCCTTCTCTGTGGCGGCCCCGGCCCTCTGGAACCAGCTCCCCCCAGATATCAGAGTTGCCCCCACCCTCCTTGCCTTTCGCAAGCTCCTTAAAACCCACCTCTGTCATCAGGCGTGGGGGAATTGAAATTTCCTTTCCCCCTAGGCTTATAGAATTTATACATGATATGCTTGTATGTATGAGTGGTTTTCTAAATTGGGGTTTTTAAGATTATTTTTAATATTAGATTTGTTTACATTGTCTTTTTATACTGTTGTTAGCCGCCCCGAGTCTTCGGAGAGGGGCGACATACAAATCTAATAAATGAATGAATGAATGAATGAATGAATGAATGAATGAATAAATAAATAAATAAATAAATTCACTGACCTTCTCTACCGGTTGAGACATGGGAATGCATGCGGAGACACTTATGCGCATGCGCAGAACCTTCTGTGCATATGCAGAGCATCCGAGATGATGTCCGCGTGGGTGGGCGGAGCCTCCTGCCACTGCCGCCACTACAAGTTCGCCCGAACCTGTGCAAACCGGTAGAATACCACCACTGATACTGGCCCTTCCCATATTTTAGAGCAGGTTCCTGGCCATGCTGATCTATTTCCCTGAGACCTCCCTCATTACGTTAATCCTCTCCCCTTTGTGACCCCCTGAATGTTATCCTTTCCTCTAGGAAAAGCCAACTACCTTCACACAGGAGAGATAATTGACGGCGTTGACATGCGAGGGGAAGTCGGGCTGCTAACCCGGAACATTCTGGTGAAGGGAGAGATGGAGAAGAGATGTTACAATTATAACGCCCATCTGTGCTCCTTCTTCGATTTCGACACTTTTGGTGGCCACATCAAGGTACGGCTTGTCGCACATTCGTTCACTTGCTTGGCTGGGGGAGGTCTTCTCTATATCAAGAGCATTATATACGAAAGCAGACTGTCAATCCTAGGTCTTGAAAGCTTAGAACTACGACGCCTAAAACACGATCTAAGTATTGCCCACAAGATCATATGCTGCAACGTTCTACCTGTCAATGACTACTTCAGCTTCAACCGCAACAACACAACAGATTCAAACTTAATATTAACCGCTCCAAACCTGACTGTAAAAAGTATGACTTCAGCAACCGAGTTGTCGAAGCGTGGAATTCATTACCTGACTCAGTAGTGTCAACCCCTAACTCCCAACATTTTTCCGTTAGACTATCCACGATTGACCTCTCCAGGTTCCTTAGAGGTCAGTAAGGGGCGTGCATAAGTGCACCAGTGTGCCTTCCGTCCCCTGTCCAATTGTCTCTCCTTATCTCATTTATCTTTTCTTCCTTTCAAATATGTTCACCTATACTTTTATATCTTTTCTTCTATTCTTTTCTTTATTTATATTACTACATATCTATTCTCTTCAATGTGTATTATGTATTGGACTAAAATAAATAAATAAATAAATAAATAAATAAATAAAATGGCAGAGATAGCAAAATAGACTGCTCTGATTAATAACAATAACAACAACAGAGTTGGAAGGGACCTTGGAGGTCTTCTAGTCCAACCCCCTGCTTAGGCAGGAAACTGTACACCAGTTCAGATGGTGTAGGGTTATCCAACATCTTCTTAAAAACTTCCAGTGTTGGACCATTCAAATTTGGATGCTTTTGCAACTGGCATGTCTGCGTGATGGTTGCGAATATCTGAATGCCCCTTGATGATGTGTGGTAGCTGTGTATTTATAACCTACCTAAAGATGCAAGTTCAGAGATTTTCATTCCATATTTATCTCTGTTTTTCTAGATTGAGCATGGATTTAAATCTGTCCACTTGGAAGGCATGGAGCTGAAACATATGGGCCAGCAGTTACTGGGACACTACCCAATACATTTCCACATGGCTCAAGATGTGGATGAGAAGGGAGGCTACCAGCCTCCTACCTATGTGAAAGATATGTCTATCCATCACACCTTCTCTCGTTGTGTCACCGTGCATGGATCCAACGGTTTGCTGGTAAGATGCTGGGATTTGGTTCTTCTATTGTTGGAAAGATGAGTAGAGAGAAATTGGTGGGGTTTCTATCTTTGACCTTATTATGTATCCACTAAATACAGTGTTTCTCAATTATTTTCTGCTACACCCCACCACCCCAGGAAGAAGTAAACATTTTGTGCCCCCCAACTCTCTGCCAGGACAATTGTTTGCAATATTTAGCACATTTTCGCTGAAAAAACTCAAGCGGCTTATCATCCTGATTGGGGTGTAATGTGTTTAAGGGATGCCTTAATTTATTTGGCTTCATGCTTCTCTGCTGCCAACATTGTTAGACACAGTAAACATACCGGTCTTTCCTCGTCTCCCACCGTAGTCACAGTGAAGCATTACATACACTTCGTCATATTTCCTCGTCTTAGCTCTTGGGAGACTTAACGTTTGTCTCATGATCTCTGTCTCTCTCCTCCTTTCTTTTCATCCCTGTTAAATATTTTTCCACTGTGTCTCTGAAGGGTTTATTATCTGCACTCCATATCTCCTGCTCTGTGCTGTGGGCTATTGTTCGATGCAAAAACCTCCTACCCCCTGCAGCTATCACTGCTCTAAACCATTTCAAACAAGTGGCTGTCCAGCCTCTTCTTAAAACCTCCATTAGTGAAGCACTCACAATTTCTGAAACCAAGTTGTTCCACTGGTTAATTGTTCCCAATGTTAGAAAGTTTCCCCTTAATCCCAAGTTGCTTCTCTCTTTGTTCAGCTTCTATTCATTGCTTCTTGTCTTTGCCTTCTAATGCTTTGGAGAATAGGTTGAGCTCCTCTTCTTTGCAACAGCCCCTCTAATATTGGAATACTGCTCTCATGTCACCCCTATTTCTTCTTCTTCCTCTTCCTCCTCCTTCCCTCCTCCTCCTCTTCTTCTTCTTCCTCTTCTTCTTCCTCCTCCTCCTCTCCTCCTCCTCCTGTTCTTCTTCTTCTTCTTCCTCTTCCTCCTCTTCTTCCTCTTCCTTCTCCTCCTCCCCCTCCTCCTCCCTCTTCTTCTTCCTCTTCCTCCTTCTCCCCCCCCTCCTCCTCTTCCTCTTCTAGCCAAACCCAAGTCTACAGACCCTATTAGGTAAACCTACTGAAATAGAGCTATGTTGTATTCTACATTTGGAAGCAAGCTCAACCTCAATCATTGAAAGTGTCTGGTTAGGTCAGCCCTGTTGGTTAGTTGCTTGCTATCAGTCCTTTGTAAACTGGAAGAGTTTCGTTTGGACCTCTACAGCAGGGGGGGCCTCCAACCTTGGCAACTTTAAGACTTGTGGACTTCAACTCCCAGAATTCCTCAGTTTTGCTGGCTGATGAATTCTGGGAGTTGAGGTCCACAAGTCTTAAAGTTGCCAAGGTTGGAGACTCCCCTGCTCTAGAGTACTATATATTCATGGCTGTTGTACTTGTTTTGAACTGTCTTGGATTGCTGATGTTTTTGTTTTGCCTCTGACAGCTGCCCCAGGTCACCACAGCAAGGTGAATCAGCATATCAATTGCTTAAATAACATCAGTAACATAAATACAAGTTGCAGGTGGCAGATCTATGAGTCATAGGCACGAGCCAGCCTCAGGATGAAGGCCATAGAGTTATCTACACTGAAATGGGAATGCATTTAGGCAAACTCAGTTGGGTTGACTTGCAGATTAGCTCACAAGGAATTCCCAGAGGTGCTTTTCAAAAGGCAGCTGAACGATTTTGATTTTCTTTTTCCTTGAAAACCTTTTGCTTTTCATACAAGAAGCTTCAAAATATTTTCAAGGTGGAAAAAACCTCCAAGAAAGTACCATTTGCCTTTCAAAAAGCACTTTCAAGACAGCAATGTCAAGCATGTATGAGAAAGCAAATATAAGTATGAACATAACATTAACATATGAGTATAAACAGGTACAGTGGTACCTTTTCCTAAGAACGCCTCTACTTACAAACTTTTCTAGATAAGAACCAGGTGTTCAAGATTTTTTGTCTCTTCGCAAGAACCATTTTTTACTTACGAACCCGAGTCTCTGAAACTGTAACCAGAAAAGGCAGTGAGAAGCCTCCATGGGGCCTCTCTAGGAATCTCCTGGGAGGAAACAGAGCTGGAAAAGGTGGAGAGAAGCCTCCCTGGGGCCTCTCTAGGAATCTCCTGGGAGGAAACAGAGCCAGAAAAGGTGGAGAGAAGCCTCTGTGGGGCCTCTCTAGGAATCTCCTGGGAGGAATGTCCCTGTTTTTTCTGGTTACAGTTTTGAAGGCTCAGGTTTGTAAGTAGAAAATGGTTCTTGAAAAGAGGCAAAAAAATCTTGAACAGCCGGTTCTTATCTAGAAAAGTTTGTAAGGCGGGGAGGAGCCTCCATGGGGCCTCTCTAGGAATCTCCTGGGAGGAAACAGGGCCTCCACCCTCCGTGTGGTTTCCCCAATCACACTCATTATTTGTTTTTACATTGATTCCTATGTGAAAAATTGCTTCTTCTTATAAACTTCTACTTAAGAACCTGATCACGGGACGAATTAAGTTTGTAAGTAGAGGTACCACTGTATCTTATCTAGTCCTCCTGTGTTACTCTACACACACACACACACACACACATATATGTCACATGTTTTTTTGCTGAATTTGAAAATTAAGGGAGACTAGGATAGATCTATTTCGGCCTTATTTTGGCCTCATCAGCTAGCCATACCCACTGGGACTTGAACCTGCAAACCTTTGCCTTGTAAGGCAGAGAATTATCCTCTAGGCTACAGTATCCAATCCCTTCAGCTCTGGACATACTTCCCACCCTTTTGTTGAGAGAGAGGCTTGTCCTCGGAGCATCCTGAGTTCAGATCCATCCACCCATCCATCTCCTTGCTATTTTTGTCCCTTCAGATCAAAGACGTGGTTGGGTATGACTCGTTGGGTCATTGCTTCTTCACTGAAGATGGGCCTGAAGTACGCAACACCTTTGATCATTGCCTTGGACTCGTGGTGAAGCCAGGCACTTTGCTACCCTCCGACCGGGACACAAGAATGTGCAAGACCATTACTGAAGACGCTTATGCAGGTTACGTCCCGAAACCTAGACAGGATTGCAAGTGAGTAGAGAAGCACTTCATTTTATTTTTAAATTATTTGTGGTTTGCAGAATATTGCATGGCTTGCTCCCACATTACTGGCTTTTGAAAAGCTGTTAAAACCTGGACAGGCCTGGAGCCTGTGAATCTTAACACCAGACATGCCCAAATTATGTTTGTTGGTTTGGATGTTTGTTATATTGTTTTTTGGGAGGGGCTATAATTGGGTTTGTAAGGGTTCGGGGGGGGGGGTTATTTATTGTTGTTGTTCAACTTCTTTTTTATTGTTGCATCATTGTATTGTTTTTATTGGTGTAAGCCACCCTGAGTCCTACAGGATCGGGCGGCACAGAATTCGGATAAATTAAATTAAATATTAAATTGCTGAGCGTACAAGAATTCATAACCAAATGAAACATCTGTTCTTTTACTTGCGTGAAAGTAAACATTGAGTTCCAAAAATGCATTTTCTATGAGGAACGCCGACCAAATCAAAAGCATTTAAGTTAAAACATTAAACATTAAAATGATAACATTAAAAGCGGCCTTGTGCAATTGACAGATGGAGATTTTGTCAATTCCGAAAGCCATCGGAATTGACAAAATCTCCATCTGTCCATTGCAAAAGGCCGCTTTACTGGGATCGGCACACATAATTCGCCGCTACATCATGCAGTTCTAGGTGCTTGGGAAGTGCTCGACTGGTGATGAAATACGAAATCCAACATAGTGATCTCGTTTGCTGTGTTGTATTGACATAATAATAATAATTCATAAGCAAATGAAACATCAGTTCTTTTACTTGCATTAAATAGCCTCCTGAACATTGAGTTCCAAAATAATAATAAAGGAATCTTTGAGGGTTTGTTGTGTATGGGGAGCTGAGCCAGAACAGGTTTGCCCTTTGATTATTATTATTTATTTATTTATTTATTTATTTTGTCCAATACACAATGAGGGTTTTAGTGGGTATATATATATATATATACACATAGAAAAATAACATGATGAAGGTTATAGAGGAGATACTCATAGTAAAATATATCTAAGAAAGAATAGAAAAGAAGATATAGTAATAGAATATATCAGTGAAAGAATAGAAGAAGAGATATAGGAATAGAAGAAAGGTATAGGAGATATAGGAGAGCAATAGGACAGGGGACGGAAGGCACTCTAGTGCACTTGTACTCGCCCCTTACTGACCTCTTAGGAATCTGGATAGGTCAACCGTAGATAATCTAAGGGTAAAGTGTTGGGGGTTTGGGGATGACACTATGGAGTCTGTTAATGAGTTCCACGCTTCGACAACTCGGTTACTGAAGTCATATTTTTTACAGTCAAGTTTGGAGCGGTTAATATTACGTTTAAATCTGTTGTGTGCTCTTGTGTTGTTGTGGTTGAAGCTGAAGTAGTTGCCGACAGGCAGGACGTTGCAGCATATGACCTTGTGGGCAATATTTAGATCTTGTTTAAGGCGTCTTAGTTCTAAGCTTTCTAGGCCCAGGATTGAAAGTCTAGTCTCGTAGGGTATTCTATTTCGAGTGGAGGAGTGAAGGGCTCTTCTGGTGAAGTATCTCTGGACATTTTCAAGGGTGTTAATGTCTGAGATGCGATATGGGTTCCAAACAGATGAGCTGTATTCGAGGATGGGTCTGACAGAAAGACGGCATTTATTCTCCCACTGGAGAGCCAAATAATTTAAATGTTTTTGATCCGGCCAGCATTTCTCATAGAAAACGCATTTTTAGAACTCAATGTTCAGGAGGCTATTTCAGTTTATATGCTCCATCTCATTGTCAAGCAACTGCTTTGCTTTCTCATGCCTGGTTATCTTATCCAACAGTGCCGTATCAACTTTCTGGCTGGCCAACCCACACAACAACCTCATAAACTGTGCCGCTGCAGGATCTGAAGTTAGTATGATGATTTTCCTCTCTTGGGCCAAACGTTTTCCGATGGGAACAAAAGTTCCGTTTGCGCATGTTTGGTGGGATGAGATTCTTTAATCCAACCTGGGTTGGGAGCGAAACCTTACTATCCCATCAGTCAGTCTGCAAATCATTTATGTAAAGTAGCCCTTTGGTTTCCTAAGGACTTGCGAGAGACCAGCCCATTCTTAAATGAAAATTGATCGCACCCTAAACACATAGAAAACGTATTATTTTTTTGGGTGTGGAAGAATTACAATATATTTCCTGAAAGTCATTCCGCAAAGATATGTCTGTGCGCATCGTTTTTTAAAAGCAAATTTTCCAGTGGAGAGTCCAGAGCATAATTATAACCAAGAGCTTCCCCAAAGCAGCTGATTTTACTGAATTTTATTTGAGATTGAAGCATCCAAGAGAGAGTGGGAGGGTAACAGGCTTTAAAGGAGCTCCTTTGATGCTCTTTTGAGATACATCTTGTTGCCATTAGAAGACTCATGTAGGAGAAGCGAGCCTGAAACTGCAGTTCGCTTAGTAGCTGATAGGATTTCTCATGCACAGCAATGCCAGGGCTGGGGGAGAGAAGCTACTTTCAGAGTATAAGATACACCCAAATTATCAGCCTCTTTTAGGGTTGAAAAAAGGTGTGTCTTATACAATGAAAAATATGGTAAGTAAATAAATCAGTAAGTAAAATAATTAGATTTTCCTTGTTTGTAATATCTCCGGGTCCCGTCGACTAAACAATGTCGTCTGGCAGGGGAAGAGGCTTCTCTGTGGTGGCCCCGCCCCTCTGGAACTAGCTTCCCCCGGAGATTAGGATTGCCCCCACCCTCCTTGCCTTTCGTAAACTCCTTAAGACCCACCTCTGCCGTCAGGCATGGGGGAATTGAGACATCTTTCCCAGGCCTATATAGTTTATGCATGGTATGCTTGTGTGTATGTTTGGGTTTTTTAAAAAAATAAGGTTTTTTAAAAATTATTTAAAATATTAGATTTGTTACATGTTGTTTCCTTATTGTTGTTAGCCGCCCCGAGTCTACAGAGAGGGGTGGTATACAAATCTAATAAATAAATGAATGGATGGATGGATGGATGGATGGATGGATGGATGGATGGATGGATGGATGGATGGATGGATAGATAGATAGATAGATGATAGATAAATAAAAATAAAAATAAATAAAAATAAATAAAATTAAATAAATAAATTAATTAAATAAATTAAATAAATAAATAATGTATGGTATGTTGTGCGTATGTTTTTTAAATTATGGGGTTTTTAGTTTTTTTAAAATATTAGATTTGTATTTTACATTGTTCTCTGCCATTGCTGTGAGCTGCCCCGAGTCTACGGAGAGGGGCGGCATACAAATTTAATAAATAAATAAAATAAAATAAATCTCAGGTAACCCAATTCTGCTTTGTCTAAAGCCACTTCTTTCCCTTTGCAGGAAACAGGGTTTTGGTTTGTGTTACATCATGTACCAACAGGACTTTCTGTCGGCATGTACCCACCTGGCTATTCGGAGCACATTCCAATGGGCTTGTTTCATAACAATCGTGCCCACTCCAACTACAGAGTAAGTCCACCCGCTGTGAAAGCCCACACCAACTGCATTTCGTCTGGTTTAACGCTCACGTTTTCCCTCTTCTGATTTCTGAAGCGGAGAGCTGTTTATTGGTCATGGTTCATATTCCCCTGAAATCAGTGGCAAACTTTCTTGCTATCAAACAAGAAAATGTGCAAACTCTGTTTCGTTGCCGCCCCGAGTCCTCGGAAAGGGGCGGCATACAAATCTAATAAATTATTATTATTATTATTATTATTATTATTATTATTATTATTATTATTATGTCAGTACAACAGAGCAAACGAGATCACTATGTTGGATTTCGTATTTCATCACCAGTCGGGCGCTTCCCAAGCACCTAGGACTGCGTGATGTAGCGGCGAATTATGTTTGCCGATCCCAGTAAAGCGGCCTTTTGCAATGGACAGATGGAGATTTTGTCAATTCCGATGGTTTTCAAATGTCCACTGAGATCCTTTGGCACTGTGCCCAGCATGCCAAGTACCACTGGAACCACTTTCATGGGCTTATGCCAGAGTTGTTGCAGCTCGATTTTTAGATCTTCGTATTTCACTAATTTCTCTAGCTGCTTCTCCTCAATTCTGCTGTCCCCTGGGATTGCGATGTCGATGATCCATGCTTTCTTTTTCTCCACGATCACAATGTCTGGTGTGTTATGCTTCAGAATTTGGTCAGTCTGAAGTCAGAAGTCCCACAGTAGTTTTGCTTGCTCATTTTCGACCACTTTTTCAGGCTTATGATCCCACCAGTTCTTTGCCACTGGTAAATAGTAGTTCCAGCACAAGTTCCAGTGGATCATCTGTGCCACAGCATCATGTCTATATTATAATGATAATGATAATTATTGTTGTTATTATTGTTGTTATTATTATTTTGCTCCGAGGAGACAGGAGAGGGGAGGGAGGGAGGGAGAGGGTGCCATGAATTTGAGATGGCTGGTGGAATGGCATCAGACCAGATTATTTAGGGGGCCGCCTCCTGTCGCATGAATCTTAGCGACCGATTAGGTCCCACAGAGTCGGCCTTCTCCAGGTCCCGTCAACTAGACAATGTCGCTTGGCAGGACCTGGGAGAAGAGCCTTCTCTGTGGAGGCCCCGGCCCTCTGGAATCAGCTCCCCCTGGAGACTCATAGTGCCCCCACGCTCCTCGCCTTCCACAAGAGTCTTAAGTCTCATTTATGTCACCAGGCTTGGGCCAATTAGATCTTAGCCCCTGGCCAACGAATGATTCTATGATTGCTGTACGAAGGGGTGTGATTGATTTTTAATATAATTAGGGATTTTAGATAGCTATGTAATTTTAATTTAATTGGATTAATTTTATTGTTATTTACTGTTTTTTATATGTTGTAAGTCTTCGGAGAGGGGTGGCATTGAAATTCAATAGATGGATGGATGGATGGATGGGGGAGAGAGAGAGAGAGGATGGATAGATGGATCGGTGGGCTTTCCAAAATCATGAAACTACAGGGAAGTGTGATCCATTGTGTATACACACACACACACACACACACACACACAGACACACTAAAAGATATACTGTATGCTTTTCCCACTCTAAGAATTGTTCAGTGTAAGATATTGCTTACCAAACACCTTTTCTCTTTTTTCTCCAGGCTGGAATGATCATTGATAATGGAGTTAAAACAACGCCAGCATCAGCCAAAGACAAACGGCCAATCCTGACCCTGATTTCTGGAAGGTAAATTGATCTTGGAGGCCTTGGATTTGGAATTACAGTTGCTGTTCTTATCCATGAGAGGTTTTTTGCGTCCATTTGGGCTTTTTTTCTTGCATAGAGGATCTGACCCACCAAGCCACAAAATCTTATTATTCTGGGAACACCTTTTCTACCCAGTCCCTGCCTTAGGTTCTCATTCCCTATAACAGTTATTTTCAACCTGTTTTGAGCCACGGCACATTTTTTACATTTACAAAATCCTGGGACACACCACCAACCAAAATGACACAAAATGACACTCTTAAGACACTCTCCTCTCTTTTTCCATCCGTGTCTCCTCCCCACCCTTGTGTATGTGTGTGTGTGTATACACACTCTTGAACCATTTCCAAAACCAGATGAGGGCTGGGGTTTTTCTCTCTTATTCTTTGGGTGCTTTTTATCATATGCTTTAAATCAAGAGTCACTTCTCTCTCTCTTTTGATTCTCTCTCTTTCCTCTCATTCTCTGTCTCAATCATTTTCTCATTTCTCTTTTTTCCTCCCCTTTTTGCTAATTTTTTTCTCTCTCTCTCCCTTCCTCTCCTTTTCTCTCTCTCTCTCTTGCTTTCTTTCTCTCTTGCTTTCTTTCTCTCTTTCTCTTGCTTTCTCTCTCTCTCTGTTTTCTCTCTCTTCCTCCCTCTTTTCTTTCTCTCTCTTGCTTTCTCTCTCTCTCTCACTCACTCACTCTCACACTCTCTCTCTCAGCAAAAAGTTGCGAGACCGGAATCTGAGCTTCCTTCTTCGCGGCACACCTGACCATGTCTTGCGGCACACTGGTTGAAAAACCCTGCCCTATAAGTATCTAACCATCTTCAAGAGTGCTGATTTGCTATTTTTTCTCCCCTGTGCATCTCCTGATGCTTGAAGCTCTCTAATGAGAACTAGAAGCTTGATTTGGATGCAGGAATTTGTGAGGGGATAATATCAAAGCAGCTGACCTCAAGATGCTTCCTGGGGTTGCTAACCCCCCTTTTTTCTCTCTGGCAATTCCAGATACAGCCCACATCAGGATGCTGACCCTTTGAAGCCCAGAGAACCAGCTCTAATTCAACGTTTCATCGCTTACAAGAACCAGGACCATGGAGCTTGGTTGAGAGGAGGCGATGTGTGGTTGGACAACTGCCAGTGAGTCATTTTTTGCAGAAGCTGGGTTGGGTTCAGTCTCCTTTCGGGTACAGTCTTTCAGATGGGGAACTTATCAAATTTGAGGATGACACCAAACGGGCAGGAATAGCCAACACTCCACAAGAGAGTCACAAAATACAGAAGGATCTTGACAAGCTTGAACAATGGGCGCTATTTAACAAAATTAAATTCAGTGGTGAAAAAAGACAGGTTTTACATTTAGGCAAGAAAAACAAAAGGCACTGGTGCAGTATATGTGGTACATTGCTCAATATTAGTAACTGTGGGAGGGATCTTGGAGTCCTAGTGGACAACCATTTAAATATTTATTTTTTTATTTTTTTATTCATTTGTCCAATACACAAATACATAGGAAGAGAATAGACATGAAGTAATATATAGAGAGATAAGTGTAAAAATAGAGGCGAAGATATATGAAAGGAAGAAAATATATATGATATATGAGATAAAGGAGAGATAATTGGAGAGGAGACGAAAGGCACACTAGTGCACTTATGTACGCCCCTTACTGACCTCTTAGGAACTTGGAGAGGTCAATCGTGGATAGTCTAAGGGAGAAATGTTGGGGGTTAGGGGTTGACACTTTTGAGTCTCGTAATGAGTTCCACTCTTCGATGACTCGATTGTTAAAGTCATATTTTTTACAGTCAAGTTTGGAGCGATTAGTATTGAGTTTGAATCTGTTGCTTGCTCTTGTGTTGTTATGGTTGAAGCTGAAGTAGTCGTTGACCGGTAGGACGTTGCAGCATATGATCTTGTGGGCAATACTTAAATTGTGTTTTAGGTGCCGTAGTTCTAAGTTTTCTAGACCCAGGATTGTTAGTCTATTTTCGTAGAGTATTCTGTTTCGAGTGGAGGAGTGAAAGGCTCTTCTGGTGAAATATTTTGCGGAAGCAAAAAAAATTTGTCATTTTTTACCGGAGTCATGATTTAACACCGCCCCTCTCCGCAGACTCGGGGCAGCTAACAACAGTAAAAAGACAATATGAACAAATCTAATATTAAAAGTAATGTAAAAACCCCCAATTTAAGAAATCAATCATACATACAGACATACCATGCATAAATTTTTATAAGCCTAGGGGGAAGGGAATATCTCAATTCCCCCATGCCTGACGACAGAGGTGGGTTTTAAGGAGCTTGCGAAAGGCAAGGAGGGTGGGGGCAACTCTGATATCTGGGGGGAGTTGGTTCCAGAGAGTCGGGGCCGCCACAGAGAAGGCTCTTCCCCAGGTCCCGCCAAATGACATTGTTTAGTCGACGGGACCCGGAGAAGGCCAACTCTGTGGGACCTAACTGGTTGCTGGGATTTGTGCAGCAGAAGACGGTCCCGGAGATATGACCCATGCTTTAAAAAAAATCATTCATGAGATTTAAGTTTTAATGCAACCCTGCTCAAAACGGACTCTCCAAGATTTCCTGTCTTGGTAAGATTCCATTTGACCTGGAGTCACCCCAAATTTCCAGGTTGCTACTGCCTTGCTCTAGAAGCCGAGAAGCACAAGCAACTCTGGTCTGCTTATTTGACACCGGAAATTGCCCTCCTATTCAACAGACAATGGCTGTGCTGACTCCATCCAATCCACCAGGTGCTTGTGGTTACTGTGGCAAATTGGTCGCTTAACCTTCCCCGGGCTAACATCTTCCAAATGTGTTAGGTCTGCCGTTATTCAAAGTCCCAAACCTCAGAGCCACCGGCTGCGCAAAGTCCTAACACACCTGGATCGGATCTTGTTGCAGAAATCTGAGCTTGGCAACACAACTCTGCAAAACACATGGCTGTTGTTTTGCCTCTGAGCTGCAGTCTGTTTGTGTCCTGAGAACCAACCCTGCGTATTTCCTTCTTCTGGTCTCAGGGCAGCCTGTATTCATTTAAAACAAAACAACCTCGTGTTTTTGAGAACTACAGATATATTACCAAAAGATTGTTTTTACACACGCCTGCTTCTAATCTACACACAGCCAATCTACACACACCTAATGAACTTGTAGATGACCCTCATTCTGTCAAAGACCTTGGAGTACTCATGTACAATTGCCTAAGTCCTAAAGCCCACTGTAACAACATTATGAGACTAGACTTTCAATCCTGGGCCTAGAAAGTTTAGAACTAAGACGCCTTAAACAAGATCTAAGTATTGCCCACAAGATCATATGCTGCAACGTCCTGCCTGTCGGCGACTACTTCAGCTTCAACCACAACAACACAAGAGCACACAACAGATTTAAACTTAATATTAACCGCTCCAAACTTGACTATAAAAAACATGACTTCAGTAACTGAGTTGTCGAAGCGTGGAACTCATTACCGGACTTCATAGTGTCATCCCCAAACCCCCAACATTTTACCCTTAGATTATCTACGGTTGACCTATCCAGATTCCTAAGAGGTCAGTAAGGGGCGAGTACAAGTGCACTAGAGTGCCTTCTGTCCCCTGTCCTATTGCTCTCCTATATCTCCTTATTCATTTCTTCTATTCCTACATCTCTTCTTCTATTCTTTCATTGATATGTTCTATTCCTATATCTTCTTTTCTATTCTTTCTTAGATATATTTTACTATGAGTATCTCCTCTATAACCTTCATCGTGTATTTTACTATGTGTATATAGATATATACCCACTAAAACCCTAATTGTGTATTGGACAAAATAAATAAAATAAATAAATAAATTATCAAAAAAGCATTAAGTTGATTTTTGGGCTCAATTAAGGTCATAAGCAGTGATGGACTCCTACGGGTACGGTCAGGTACACAGAACCGGTAGAAAAATGTTGGTCAGGTAGGCAGAACTGATAGAAAAGGTTTGGATTTTTTTTCTTTTTTTCCCCTTCTGGGTTCTGGGTCTGTTTTTCCTCTTGCAATAAATGAAGTGTGTGTGTGTGTGTGTACATACACATACACTATATATAGTAGCTAATGTATATTTTTGTGTGCCTGTATGTAATATGTATGTACACATATGGCATACATACATAGAATTAAATAGTATATTTTGGATGTTCAGTAATAGTAAATAAATAGGAAAGTTGTATCTCTTTGAGGCGAGGAGAGGCCAGGCACCCTAAACCTACCCCAAAGGCTTGACCTGAGCGACGTCAAGTTGGCCACGTTTAGGCCAGTCACATGATGTTTAAGCTATCCCTGGTCACATGATCGTCAAACCACTCCCACCTGGTCACATGGCTGCAAGCCACACCCACAAAATAAGCCATACCCACAGTGTGGTAGGAAAAGGTTTTGCAGCGCTGGTGAGATCACATTTGGAGTACTGTGTTCAGTTCCGGAGACCTCACCTACAAAAAGATATTGACAAAATTGAACAGGTCCAAAGACGGGCTACAAGAATGGTGGAAAGTCTTAAACATAAAACGTATCAGGAAAGACTTAATGAACTCAATCTGTACAGTCTGGAGGACAGAAGGAAAAGGGGGGACATGATCGAAACATTTAAATATGTTAAAGGGTTAAATAAGGTCCAGGAGGGAAGTGTTTTTAATAGGAAAGTGAACACAAGAACAAGGGGACACAATCTGAAGTTAGTTGGGGAAAAGATCAAAAGCAACGTGAGAAAATATTATTTCACTGAAAGATTAGTAGATCCTTGGAACAAACTTCCAGCAAACGTGGTTGGTAAATCCACAGTAACTGAATTTAAACATGCCTGGGATAAACATATATCCATTGTAACATAAAATACAGGAAATAGTATAAGGGCAGACTAGATGGACCAGGAGGTCTTTTTCTGCCGTCAGTCTTCTATGTTTCTTTGTTTCTATGTTTCACTGATCGTAACCCAAGGACTACCAGCAGTATTGTTATTTTTCTTCTTCACTAATTGCTCCTCCCTTCCTTTCAAAGAGATTTCACTCTAAAAATACGTCTGGGTGGTACAGCTGCAGGTTGACTTGTATCGTAGAGTTTAATTCTTATAGCGAAAAAAGATTCTGGGGATTTGGTGATGCTGCCCCAGGGAACTAACAAGTTGCCTTAAAATAGATTTTACTGTTTGACCATGCTACTCAAGTCTTGGCAGCTGCATCTGGCAGTAACTTTCCGTGGTTCTTCTCATCTCACCTGTCGCTGGTGCGTGTTTGTTTTTAATTTGCAAAGGCCAAGGCTTTTAGACAGGGTGTTCTCTGAGTTGTATTCCTTCTTCGTGCAGCTCTTAAAACTTTCATTCGTTCTTAGAATGACATTCCGCCTTAGTTCCATGCGTGGGACACAGAATAGTGTAGCAATAGCAATAGCACTTGGTCTTATATGCTGCTTTACAGTGCTTTACAGCCGAAATTAGGCGCATTGGTTAGAGTGCAGCACTGCAGGCTACTTCAGCTAACTGCTAGCTGTAGTTCAGCAGTTCAAATCTCACCACCGGCTTAAGGTTGACTCAGCCTTCCATCCTTCCGAGATGGCTAAAAGGAGGACTCAGATTGTTGGAGGCAATAGGCTGTAAAAGCACTATGAAGCGGTATATAAGTCTAAATACTATTGCTATTGCTATAAATCATGATTTCCTTTCCCCACTGCAATAATGGGGAAAAGTTACTGAGAACCAAGGAAATGACATAGCTTAAATGAACAACAACAACAACAACAATAACAATAATTTATTAGATTTGTATGCCGCCCCTCTCCGAAGACTCGGAGCGGCTCACAACAATAATAAAAACAATATTATAGTTGAACAAATCTAATATTAAGACAGCATATAAAACCCTATCATATTTAAAAAACCAAACAACACATTCATACCAAACATAAAACAAAATATAAAAAAGCCTGGGGGAAAGGTGTCTCAATTCCCCCATGTCTGGCGGTATAAGTGAGTCTTGAGTAGTTTACAAAAGACAGGGAGGGTGGGGGCCGTTCTAATCTCCCGAGGGAGTTGATTCCAGAGGGCCGGGGCCGACACAGAGAAGGCTCTTCCCCTGGGGTCCTCCAGACGACATTGTTTAGTCGACGGGACCTGGAGAAGGCCAACTCTGTGGGACCTTATCGGTCGCTGGGATTCGTGCGGTAGCAGGCAGTTCTGGAGGTAATCTGGTCCAATGCCATGTAGGGCTTTAAAGGTCATAACCAACACTTTGAATTGTGACCGGAAACTGATTGGCAGCCAATGCAATCCACGGAGTGTTATAGAAATGTGGGCGAATCTTGGAAGTCCCACGATGGCTCTCGCGGCTGCGTTCTGCATGATCTGAAGTTTCCGAACACTTTTCATGCCATTAAGTGCAGACTGGAATGCGGTTTTTTCCAAATTAACCCAGGAATATCTCTCTTTCTTGCAGGTTTGCCGACAACGGGATTGGCCTCACTCTGGCTAGGTAAGCATCCTTGTCTATGGAGCTTCTCCGTCATTCAGGTCGCGGTTGACCCGGAGGTGCTTTTTTTTAAAAGGCAATTGGACTTTTCTTGTTTTTGCTTGAAGACATTTCGCTTCTCATCCAGGAGGAACGGAAGAAGCTTATTGGGTGAGAAGCAATATGTCTTCAAGCAAGAACAAAGTCGAGTTGGCTTTTGAAAAAAGCACCATTCGGCCGTGGGGTTTAACAAATGGTCCTCTGCCCTAACGACCGGGTGGGTAGGTGAGGCTGAGTGGTCCTCAGTAGCGGAGTATGGGTGGGATCAACATCAGTAGTAGGTTGCATGGGGTACGAGTGGGGTCAGCGATCTGTTAGCGGAAATTAAGGTGTGCATGTGCCCCGATGCATGCACGGAGGTGCCCGCACAAGATTTGGGTTTTGCACATGCACCGGAAGCGAAATCTCATGCGAGGGCACTCTGGCCCATTTCCGGCATATTTTTACATACGTGAAAGCAAGAATATCAGCGAAAATCACCGAAATCTCACTCGCACGCATTTCCTCACACAAGATTTGGCTTCCGGTGCATGCGCAGAAGCCAAATCTCACATGAGGATGCGCGCGCCTGCCTGCTGTACGCCAGTCTCTAGTAGCATCCCAGTAGCGGCGAAAGGTAGGAACCCCCGCCTGGTGGTCATGTGACTGGATGGGCGTGGCCAACCTGACATCACTCACATTGAGGGATATTTTGCCTTACCCTGCTTTCATTCATTCATTCATTCATTCATTCATTCATTCATTCATTCATTCATTCATTCATTCATTCATTCATTAGATTTTATTTTTTTTGCTTCTGCTTAGACTCAGGGCGGCTTACAACATGTTAGCAATAGCCCTTTTTAACAGAGCCAGCCTATTCCCCCCACAATCCTGGTCCTCATTTGACCCACCTCGGAAAGATGGAAGGCCGAGTCAACCTCAAGCCGGTGATGAGATTTGAACTGCTGACCTGCAGATCTAGCACTCAGCTTTAGTGGCCTGCAGTACTGCACTTTACCTGCTGCGCCACCCCGTTATTTATTTATTTATTTGATTATTATTTTTTTATGCCGCCCTTCTCCTTAGACTCAGGGCGGCTTACAACATGTTAGCAATAGCACTTTTTAACAGAGCCAGCGTATTTTGCCCCCACAATCCGGGTCCTCCTTTGACCCACCTCGGAAGGATGGAAGGTTAGAACTGAGATATCTCCCCCAGGCTTAGATAGTTTTATGTATGGTATGTTTGTGTTGTATAGTTTTAAATGATGGGGTTTTTTTAGATGTTTTTTAAATATTTGATTTGTTACATTGTCACATTGTTATGGAGAGGGGTGGCATACAAATCTAGTAAATAATAATAATAATAATTGTTGTTGTTGTGAGCCACCCCAAGTCTGCGGAGAGGGGCGGCATACAAATCTAAATAATAATAATAATAATAATAATAATAATAATAATAATGATAATTATTATTATTATTATCATTATTGTTGTTGTGAGCCGCCCCAAGTCTGCGGAGAGGGGCGGCATACAAATCTAATAAATTATTATTATTATTATTATTGTTGTTGTTGTTGTTGTGAGCCGCCCCAAGTCTGCAGAGAGGGGCGGCATACAAATTTAATAAATTATTATTATTATTGTTGTTGTTGTTGTTGTTGTTGTTGTTGTGAGCCGCCCCAAGTCTGTGGAGAGGGGCAGCATACAAATCTAATAAGTAATAATAATAATAATAATAATAACTATTATTATTATTATTATTATTATTATTATTATTATTATTATTAAGCCAGTGATGAGATTTGAACCGCTGACCTACAGATCTAGCACTCAGCTTTAGTGGCCTGCAGTACTGCACTCTACCCACTACGCCACCTTGGCACCTCACCACGCCCGGCCCCGCCTCGCTCTTCCCCTCCCTGCCACTCCTTGCCATGCCCAGCCTCTTTAGATAAGCAGTTACAGAAAAGCGGGAATTTGGCCCAAGAACCCCCGCTGAGCAGCCATTTTGATCTCTCTTAGCGGAGGCACCTTCCCGCACGACGATGGATCAAAGCAAGAAATTAAGAACAGCCTTTTTGTGGGTGAAAGTGGAAACACGGGGACGGAAACAATGAACAACAACATCTGGGGACCTGGAGGATTAGACCATAGTGGACGGACTTTGCCCATTGGACAGTGAGTGTCTCTCTGGGGATTTTTCTTGTTGGGTTCAGGTTTCCAAACCAGTATAGAATTTAATGTGATTCTTTCTTTTTTCTAAGCCTGTCACTGAAGATACCATTAAAAAAACAAAACAAAACCAAACACATCTTTGATCTTGATTCCATCCAACAGTAAAATGTATCCCAACATTATTATAGTCTGAATGTCTTTGTTTTTTAATTCATATGTTAATTTATCCATTTCAGCACACAACGTTATTTTTTCGATTCCAGTGTTCCCTCGATTTTCGCGGAGGATGCGTTCCGAGACTGCCCGCAAAAGTCGAATTTCCGCGAAGTAGAGATGTGAATAGAATAGAATAGAATAGAATTTTATTGGCCAAGTGTGATTGGACACACAAGGAATTTGTCTTGGTGCATATGCTCTCAACGTACATAAAATAAAATATACATTTGTCAAGAATCATGTGGTACGACACTTAATGATTGTCATAGGGGTCAAATAAGCAATGAAGAAGCAATATTAATAAAAATCTTAGGATATACGCAACAAGTTACAGTCCTACAGTCAACATGGGAGGAAATGGGTGAAAGGAATGATGAGAAAAACTAGTAGAATAGAAGTGCAGATTTAGTAGAAAGTCTGACAGTGTTGAGGGAATTATTTGTTTAGTAGAGTGATGGCGTTCGGGAAAAAACTGTTCTTGTGTCTAGTTGTCTTGGTGTGCAGTGCTCTGTAGCGACGTTTTGAGGGTAGGAGTTGAAACAATTTGTGTCCAGGATGTGAGGGGTCAGTGAATATTTTCCCCGCCCTCTTTTTGACTCGTGCAGTATACAGGTCCTCAATGGAAGGCAGATTGGCAGCAATTGTTTTTTCTGCAATTCTGATTGTCCTCTGAAGTCTGTGTCGGTCCTGTTGGGTTGCAGCACCAAACCAGACAGTTATAGAGGTGCAGATGACAGACTCAATGATTCCTCTGTAGAACTGAATCAGCAGCTCCATGGGCAGTTTGAGCTTCCTGAGCTGGCGCAGAAAGAACATTATTTGTTGTGCTTTTTTGATGATGTTGTGGAAGTAAATACACCATTTTTGGCTATGAACAGTATCCCAAGCCATCCCTTAACACTTTAAACCCCTAAATTACCATTTCCCACTCCCTTAACAACCATTTACTCACCATTATTACTGGTACTCACCATTGAATAAGACACAGTAATCTTGATATTTATAAACATAATTATTTATTAACAATAATTATTATTTTTTTGTTATTTGTTTGCAAAAATTATTAGTTTGGTGATGACGTATGATGTCACCATGCAGGAAAAACCGTGGTATAGAAAAAAAAACATGAAATATTTTTTAATTAATATTTTTTGAAAAACCGTGGAATAGGCTATTCGCAAAGTTCAAACCTGCAAAAATCGAGGGAACACTGTACCTTTTTTTTCTTTCGGTATATCATCATTTTTCCATGCTTGTGTTTCACAAGTTCACTTGTGCAAAGATGAAATGATTAAAGAGAAAGAAAAAAAGACCTACTTTGGAGTACTGTGTTCAGTTCTGGAGACCTCACCTACAAAAAGATATTGACAAAATTGAACGGGTCCAAAGACGGGCTACAAGAATGGTGGAAGGTCTGAAGTATAAAACGTATCAGGAAAGACTTAATGAACTCAATCTGTATAGTCTGGAAGACAGAAGGAAAAGGGGGGACATGATCGAAACATTTAAATATGTTAAAGGGTTAAATAGGGTTCAGGAGGGAAGTGTTTTTAACAGGAAAGTGAACACAAGAACAAGGGGACACAATCTGAAGTTAGTTGGGGGAAAGATCAAAGGCAACATGAGAAAGTATTATTTTACTGAAAGAGTAGTAGATCCTTGGAACAAACTTCCAGCAGACGTGGTTGGTAAATCCACAGTAACCGAATTTAAACATGCCTGGGATAAACATATATCCATTGTAAGATAAAATACAGGAAATAGTAAAAGGGCAGACTAGATGGACCATGGGGTCTTTTTCTGCCGTCAGTCTTCTATGTTTCTATGTTTCTACTTTAAAGGATGTATAGAAACTGTAAATGAATTGTTAATATTAGCTATATAAGTATGAATAATTTAAATATATAACATTGAGGCAACTTAAGGGAATGAAGAAGAAAAACATGCTAGAATATAGATAGGTAATTTAGAATTAAATGTTAGGTTTTTTCCTTTTTTTCCAATGATAAGTAAGCTTCATTAATTTGATCTAGAATGATTTTTATTTGTTATTAATAATTAAGTCTTCATTACTAATGCAACTTCCTATTATTATTATTTCTACAAGGAATAGAGTTAAATCAAAAAAGAACCTATGCTATCGATATGAAAATCTGCAAATGATTTAGAAATGTACAAGTGAAAACATTTAAGTAAAGAGAGAGCATGGTCATATCTCTTTCTTTTAAAGTTGTGTGTATATTCTTGTATGTAACTCATAATTGTGTTCTGTCGGGCTCTCTGGTACACTCCTCCCAAAAATTCACAGGTACAAATTTCAGACACACACGTTTGAAAATTCAAAACAATGTTCTTTATAATGAAAATTCACATAAACTAAGCCCTCTTTTGGTATAGCAAAGAGCACTGGTCTCCAAACAAACTGGTAATTTGTACAAGTCCCTTATCAGTTCTGTGATACTTAGCTTGCAGCTCTGAGGCAATTCACAGTCCTTCTTCTTTCACAAAGTGAAACACACTTTGCCCTGGTTTAGTTTCAAAGCGGGGGAAAATCAGCACACAAAAGGTCAAAGTCAGTAAAGCAGTCATGAAACACGACGATCACATAATCCTCCACAATGGCCAAACCCACAGGCTGCTCTTTATAGCAGCCTCACTAATTACCACAGCCCCACCCAACCATAGGTGGCCTCATTTTCTTTGATAATAATCTCCCAGTTGTTGCCTATGCATCGCTCTCCACATGCGTGGCTGTATCATTAACTCTTGTTCCGAATCCAAGGAGGAGCTACATAATTGATCTCCTTCTGAGCTGTCTGCCACACTCTCCTCCTCCCTGTCACTCATGTCTTCTTGGTCAGAGGAGCCTTCATCAGCAGATTCCACCGGGGGCAAAACAGGCCTGCAGCATGTGGATGTCTCCCCCACATCCACAGTCCTTGGGGCAGGAGCTGGGCCAGAGCTAACCACAACATAATTGTATATAAAATTATTCTTTTTCCAATATTTTTTTTAAAAAAAGAATGAATAAGTATTAATGAATATCATGAGAAAAGTAAACTGACCTGTCACAT
Source organism: Erythrolamprus reginae (assembly GCF_031021105.1). Lineage (NCBI taxonomy): Eukaryota > Metazoa > Chordata > Lepidosauria > Squamata > Dipsadidae > Erythrolamprus > Erythrolamprus reginae. The sequence goes on along the minus strand of NC_091959.1, from coordinate 12,482,615 downwards.
AGCGTCCACTCCTTTTAAATGTTTTTTGTTTGTTATGCATATTGTAAATAAAAAATTTCTATTTAAAAAAACAATTATCTTTCAGGAATTTCCCAATTAGAGGCATTCAGTTCTATGATGGGCCAATCAATGTTCAGAATTGCACTTTCCGAAAATTTGCTGCCCTAGTAGGCCGACATACCAGTGCTCTGGCTTTTCGCTTGAACAACGCCTGGCAGAGTTGCCCCAACAACAACGTCACAAATTTGTTCTTCGAAGATGTCCCGGTGAGTTTACCTACAGCAGTGATGGCGAACCTATGGCACAGGTGCCACAGGTGGCACACGGAGCCATATCTACTGGCACACAAGCTGTTACCCTAGCTCAGCTCCAATGTGTATGTGTGTGCTGGCCAGCTGATTTTCGGCTCGCATGGAGGCTCCGGGAGGGCGTTTTTGGCTTCCAGAGAACCTCTGGGGGGTGGGGCGGGAGAGGGCATTTTTGGTCAGGTTCGGCACATCATTTTATCCCCTGGTTAGGGCTTTATTCGGAGAGAGTAACAATGAAAGAGCTTGCAAGCCAGTAAGAGCTGGGAACATCATTAGCAGCTGGAAAGAAACATTCAGAGAAAGCAGAGCAATGAAAAAAAAAACCTGCAAAGACTTAGGGCTTGGAAAACATTCTTCGCAAAGAGTAACAATGAAAGAGCTTGCAAGCTGGGAAGAGCTGGGAACATCGTTAGCACCTGGTTAGGGCTGGAAAGAAACTTACTCAGAGCAAGTTAGAGCAATGAAAAAAACCCTGGAAAGTCTTAGGGCTTGGAAAAACAATCTTTGCAGAGAGGAACAATGAAAGAGCCTGCAAGATAAGAGCTGGGAAGATGGTTGGGGCTGAAACAAAAAGCTACATTCAGAGTATAAGACACACCCTAATGATCAGCCTCTTTTAGGGAGGAAAAAGATGCATCTTATACTTAAAAAATACAGTATATATTCCATTATTGGGGGGGGAAACCATGGACACGTATATTCAGAGATCACCTGTGGGAAGCAAGTTGTGTTCCTCCTCAAAGAGATCCAAGTAAGAGCCAGGGTGGCGCAGCAGGTAGAGTGCTGTACTGAAGCTGACTTGTAGATCTGAAGGTCAGCGGTTCAAATCTCATCACCGGCTCAAGGTTGACTCAGCCTTCCATCCTTCTGAGGTGGGTCAAATGAGGACCCGGATTGTGGGAGCAATAGGCTGGCTCTGTTAAAAAGTGCTATTGCTAACATGTTGTAAGCCGCCCTGAGTCTAAGGAGAAGGGTGGCATAAAAATTGAATGAATGAGTGAGTGAGTGAGTGAGTGAGTGAGTGAGTGAGTGAGTGAGTAAGTAAGTAAGTAAGTATTTACTGAGCAATATGTCTGCCTTCTCCCATGTAGATTTCCTCCAGAGTCTTCTTTGGGGAACCTGGGCCTTGGTTCAATGGGTTGGACATGGATGGCGATAAAACGTCTGTTTTCCACGATGTGGATGGCTCGGTGTCCGAATACCCTGGGTCCTACCTTATCAAGGAAGACAATTGGCTCATTAAGCATCGCGACTGCATTGAAGTTCCAGACTGGAGAGGATCCATCTGTAGTGGACGCTTTGCACAGGTATCAAGGATGGTAGTGGAAGAAATAATATGAATATTACTGTAATTAATTAATATGTATATTATTATAGTGTTTAATGACATATCTGATGTAGCAATGCAGAAATACTGGATTTTTGCTGATATCACATTTTTTTGGTTTGTTCTTGTTTTCCTTTGTCTGTCTTTTGTTGGTATTTATTTGTCTCTTTTAAAATATATTTGAAAACTAATAAAAAAATTCCAAAAAACCAAGGATGGTGGTGGGCACAAAGATTGGTGGACTGTTGGTTCACAGTTCCCTGTCACCCCCAGGACAGGTTGAAAATTGAACATATGGGCTATTTGCAAGCCAATAGGAACCCAAACATAGAACAGAATTAGTTAGAATGAAGCTTCTATTATTATTATTATTATTATTATTATTATTATTATTATTATTATTATTAGATTTGTATGCCGGCCCTCTCTGAAGACTAGGGGCAGCTCACAACAGCAATAAAAAACAAAATAAAAATGGAACAAATCTAATATTAAAAAACATATAAAACCCTATCATTATTTAAAAAAACCAAACAGCACACTCATACCAAACATAAAACAAAGTATAAAAAAGCCTGGGGTAAAGGTGTCTCAACTCCCCCATGCCTGGCGGTATAAGTGAGTCTTGAGTAGTTTACGAAAGACAAGGAGGGTGGGGGCAGTTCTAATCTCCGGGGGGAGTTGATTCCAGAGGGCCGGGGCCGCCACAGAGAAGGCTCTTCCCCTGGGGCCCGCCAAACGACATTGTTTAGTCAACGGGACCTGGAGAAGGCCAACTCTGTGGGACCTAACTGGTCGCTGGGATTCATGCGGCAGAAGGCAGTTCCGAAGGCCCATTCCTAGAAGTTCGAAAGCCCCAATAAACTCAGTTACAGCCTTCTGTGAGATTTGGTTTCATCTATGGACTGATAGCTGAATGGGAAGCCAAATTTCATGCAACTTGAATGACTTAAGTAGCTTTTAAAAAAACAAAAAAAACAAATTGCCATTGCCTAAAAGATAGCGATAGATAGAAAGCCCTTATTGAAGGCAGTGATTTCATAGCCCTTGGGAATAAATAGCTACATCACTCAGACTTTTATACCACTTCACAGGGTTTTACAGCCAGTGAGGGGCTGCAAATTTTTTTTACTACCATTGTAGGCGTGGCTTATTTTGTAGGTGTGGCTTGCAAGCCATGTGACCAGGTGGGAGTGGTTTGAGACCGGGGAGTGGCTTAAAGGTCATGTGACTGGCCTAAAGGTGGCCAACTTGAAGTCACTCACATCAGGGGTTTGGGTTAGGGTTAAGGTGCCTGGCCTCTTCTCGCCTCAAAGAGATACAATTTCCCTATCTATTTGCTATTACTGAACATCCAAAATATACTAATTAAGTCTTCGGAGAGGGGTGGCATACAAATCTAATAAATTATTATTATTATTGTTATTATGTCAGTACAACACAGCAAACGAGATCACTATGCTGGATTTCGTATTTCATCACCAGCCGGGCGCTTCCCAAGCACCTAGGACTGCGTGATGTAGCGGCGAAGTATGTTTGCCGATTCCAGTAAAGCGGCCTTTTGCAATTGACAGATGGAGATTTTGTCAATTCCAATGGTTTTCAAATGTCCGCTGAGATCCTTTGGCACTGCGCCCAGCGTGCCAAGTACCACTGGGACCACTTTCACTGGCTTATGCCAGAGTCGTTGCAGCTCGATTTTTAGATCTTCGTGTTTCACTAATTTCTCTAGCTGCTTCTCCTCAATTCTGCTGTCCCCTGGCATTGCGATGTCAATGATCCATACTTTCTTTTTCTCCACGATCACAATGTCTAGTGTGTTATGCTTCAGAATTCGGTCAGTCTGAAGTCGGAAGTCCCACAATAGTTTTGCTTGCTCATTTTCGACCACTTTTTTGGGCTTATGATCCCACCAGTTCTTTGCCACTGGTAAATGGTAGTTCCGACACAAATTATTATTATTATTATTATTATTATTATTATTATTATTATTATTATATGCCATACGTGTACACACATATTACACACAGGTACACAAAAATATACACTATCTACTATATAAAGTGTATGTACACACACACACACGCATAATGCGACAGGAAAAACATACCCAGAGCCCAAAAGGGAAAAAAAGAAAAAAAAATCAAAACTTTGCTACCGGTTCTGCATACCGGACCGTACCCATAGGAGCCCATCACTGTTTACAGCCCTCTCTAATCTGGTTCAAAACCTGTTCAGCTGGTCAGGATCGAACTGCCGACAGTCGGCAGACTTAGCCTACAATTCTGCAGTCTAATTAAATATACTATAATTAAATATACTTTCTCTTTTTTTTCTGAACAGGTGTACATCCAAGCATATAAATCCTCCAACCTGAAGATGAAAATCATCAAAAATGACTTCTATACCCATCCTTTGTATCTAGAAGGCGCCCTGAGCAAAAGTACCCATTATCAACAATATCAGCCTGTGATCACTCTGCAGAAGGGCTACACCATCCATTGGGACAAGGCAGCTCCCGAGGAATTGACCATCTGGCTCATCAATTTCAATAAGTGAGCACACAAACCCTATAGCATGCATGATTTTATTATTTATTTATTTATTTATTTATTTATTTATTCATTTGTCCAATACACAAATACATAGGAAGAAAAATAGACGTGTAGTAATATATATAAGGGTAAAAGTGAACTTAGAGGAGAGGATATATGAAAAAAGAGAATATATATGGTAAGTGAGAGAAAGGAAAGGCAATTGGACAGGGGACGAAAGGCACACCAGTGCACTTTTGTACACCCCTTACTGGCCTCTTAGGAACCTGGAGAGGTCAATCGTGGAGAGTCTAAGGGAGAAGTGTTGGGGGTTAGGGGTTGACACTATTGAGTCCGGTAATGAGTTCCACGCTTCGATAACTCGATTGTTGAAATCATATTTTTTACAGTCAAGTTTGGAGCGGTTCGTATTAAGTTTGAATCTGTTGCGTGCTCTTGTGTTGTTGCGGTTGAAGCTGAAGTAGTCATTGACCGGTAGGACGTTGCAGCATATGATCTTGTGGGCAATACTCAAATCGTGTTTTAGGCGCCGTAGTTCTAGGCTTTCTAGGCCCAGGATTGTTAGTCTATTTCTGAAGGATATTCTGTTTTGAGTGGAGGAGTGAAGGGCTCTTCTGGTGAAATACACTTTTTATACACTTTTATATTTTATACACTTCGATCAAGTCACCCCTTCAACGCCGTCTTTCAAGGCTGAAGAGACCAAGGCGTTGCAACCTGGTTTCATAAGGGAGGGGCTCCATTTCCTTGATCATTCTTGTTGCCCTTTTTTGCACCTTTTCCAGTTCCATTCTATCCTTCTTGAGATGCAGTGACCATAACTGTACACAGTACTGTGTACAGACCCACCCCTGTAGTTGAGGACCCCTGCTCTAGGGAAACACAACACATTACAACCTTCTAGTTCTGGCATCATCGTTTCCAAAAAATTCATTCTGGGTTTTACCATCTTTTTAACCTGCAAATTCTAAGTTCTTAGCAAAGAGAAGCAAACCAGCCGGCAGATTCCACGATGGAATACACAAAATGGGTCAGATTTAATCTTTAATTGGAATAAATGATCTACCACCGGAGAACTGTTCCATATGACTTTAATGCAGTGTTTTTCAACCAGTGTGCCGTGGCACACTAGTGTGCTGTGAGACATGGTCAGGTGTGCCGCGAAGCTCAGAGAGAGAAAGAAAGAGAGAGAGAAAGCAAGCAAGCAAGAGAGAGAAAGAAAACAAGAGAGAAAAAGAAAGAGAGAGAGAGAAAGCAAGCAAGAGAGAAAGAAAACAAGAAAGAGAGAAAGAAAGAAAGAAAAAGAGAACAAGAGAAAGAAAGAAAGAGAGAGAGAGAAAGAGAGGGAGGTAAGGAGGGAGAGAGAAAGAGCAAAAAAGAGGAAGGAAGAGAGAAAGAGGGATGGAGAGAGAGAGAAAAAAGAGGGAGAGAAAGAGGGAGGGAGAGAGAAATAGAGTGAAAGGGAAGAAGAGAGAATTTTTTTGTCCAAACTGTTTTTAGGCCCCCCCCCAATGTGCCCCATGGTTTTGTAAATGTAAAAAAATGTGCCATGGCTCAAAAAAGGTTGAAAATCACTGCTTTAATGGATCTTTAAATCGTTTTGGAACTAGTTTAAGCACCAGCATCTAAACATTTAAGCCAACATGGAAAGAATTGCTTTAAAAAAATAAAAATTAAAAAAAAGTTAAATGTTTGACTTGGCTTGTGGCTCGTTCCAGAAAAGTCATAGTCATGAGATTTGGGGTTGAGCTTTTTTAGTTTTTAGTAATGCTTATTTTGCTTTCCTTCATTTAGGAATGATTGGATCCAAGTTGGATTTTGTTATCCTAAAGGGACAACGTTTTCCATTCTCTCAGATATTCACAATCGCCTTTTGAAGAAAACCGACAAAACAGGGATGTTTTACCCAGCTCTTCAAATGGACATGCTCGAATATCGCTATCCTACCAAAGGCTACTACTACTGGGACGAAGACACTGGGTAAGGAATTAGCAAGTGTTCTTAAATTTCTGTGGGATTTGAGGATTTGGGATACCTCTACTTACGAACTTTATTCACTCGGTGACCAGGTTCTTAAGTAGAAAAGTTTGAAAGAAGAAACAATTTTTCCCATAGGAAAAGGCATTTCTGATTGTTTCAGCTAGTTCCCCGTTGTTGGTACTCCATTTGTCCATGTTCTACATAGATTAGTACAGTGATACCTCTACTTGCAAACTTAATTCGTTCTGTGACCAGGTTCTTAAGTAGAAAAGTTTGTAAGAAGAAGCAATTTTTCCCATAGGAATCAATGTAAAAGCAAATAATGTGTGTGATTGGAGAAACCACAGGGAGGGTGGAGGCCCTGTTTCCTCCCAGGAGATTCCTAGACAGGCCCCACAGAGGCTTCTCCCTGCCTTTTCCGGCCCCGTTTCCTCCCAGGAGATTCCTAGACAGGCCCCACAGAGGCTTCTCCCTGCCTTTTCCGGCCCCGTTTCCTCCCAGGAGATTCCTAGACAGGCCCCACAGAGGCTTCTCCCTGCCTTTTCCGGCCCCGTTTCCTCCCAGGAGATTCCTAGACAGGCCCCACAGAGGCTTCTCCCTGCCTTTTCCGGCCCCGTTTCCTCCCAGGAGATTCCTAGACAGGCCCCACAGAGGCTTCTCCCTGCCTTTTCCGGCCCCGTTTCCTCCCAGGAGATTCCTAGACAGGCCCCACAGAGGCTTCTCCCTGCCTTTTCGGGTTACAGTTTCGAAGGCTCGAGTTTATAAGTGGAAAATGGTTCTTGAGAAGAGGCAAAAAAATGTTGAATACCCCGTTCCCTTCCTTTCTTTTCTTTCCTTCTTTCCTTTCTTTCCTTTCCTTTCCTTTCATTCCTTTCCCTTCCCTTCCTTTCTCATTTCCTTCCTTTCCTTCTTTCCTTTCCTTTCCTTCTTTCCTTTCCCTTCCCTTCCTTTCTCATTTCCTCCCTTTCCTTTCCTCTCCTCCCCTTCCCTTCCCTTCCTTTTCCCCATGGACCTTCATCTCTGCCACTGCATTTTATTCGGATTACGTCCCTTGCCCCGACTAAGACATCTCTTTGGTCATTTAACTCTTGTTTTCTCTTTTTCTCTTTTCATAGGTTGTTATTTCTCAAACTGAAAGCTCAGCACGAAAAGGAGCCCTTTGCTTTCTGTTCCAAGCAAGGCTGTGAACGGATCAGGATCAAAGCCAATATCCCTAAGCAAACGGGTACCAGTGACTGTGAAGCTCTGGCTTATCCAAAATATGCAGAGAAGCCAACAGTAGATGTGCCAATGCCCAAAAAACTGCCCAGCACACACATGGTACATTGATTTACTGTTTTTAATTTCCTTAGGGCAGTGTTTCCCAACCTTGGCAAGTTGAAGATATTTGGACTTCAACTCCCAGAATTCCCCAGCCAGCAAATGCTGGCTGGGGAATTCTGGGAGTTGAAGTCCAAATATCTTCAACTTGCCAAGGTTGGGAAACACTGCCTTAGGGGAATATCTCTCTGGGATTTTCAGGGTCTTGTTTTGACTTTAGTGAAAGCTTCAGAATGGAGGCTTGGGTTGGAGTCTCTCTTAATGTTGGCTTCAGTAGAAAGCCTTTCCTCATGTGTTGGCAGAGGGGAGGATTACTGACAGGGGATTTGATCCGTCATACTTAGTATTTACTCAATATCCTTTAGCCATGGTTAATTTAATACCTGTGTGATCAATTAATAAAATGTTCCCGGTCCACCCAAGCTATCGACTCAGAAAATAACCATGCGGGCTGAAACCAGTTTATGATCCAGCATAATATGTGAACGGAGTTATAGAACCGAACTCCAGTGCTTGGTTGTCTTAAGTCAAGAGAATTTTCTCTTGATTAGCTTTTAATTTCATGGTGTTAATAAAATTTTAATCTAAATAATAATAATAATAATAATAATAATAATAATAATAATAAGTGAATGCAACACAGCAAACGAGATCACTATGCTGGATTTCGTATTTCATCACCAGTCGAGCGCTTCCCAAGCACCTAGGACTGGGTGATGTATAATAATAATAATAATAATAATAATAATAATAATAATAATAGTCGATACAACACAGCAAACAAGATCACTATGCTGGATTTCATATTTCATCACCAGTCGAGCACTTCCCAAGCACCTAGGACTGGGTGATGTATAATTAATAATAATAATAATAATAATAATAATAATAATAATAATAAGTAGTAGTAGTAGTAGTAGTAGTAGTAGTAGTAGTAGTTCATGAGCCTGGGCGGCGCAGCAGGCAGAGTGCTATACTGCAGGCCACTGAAGCTGACTGTAGTCCGCGGAGAGGGGCGGCATACAAATCTAAATAATAAATAAATCTGTAGGTCAGCGGTTCAAATCTCATCACCGGCTCAAGGTTGACCCAGCTTTCCATCCTTCCGAGGTGGGTCAAATGAGGACCCGGATTGTGGGGGGCAATAGGCTGGCTCTGTTAAAAAAGTGCTATTGCTAACATGTTGTAAGCTGCCCTGAGTCTAAGGAGAAGGGCGGCATAAAAATTAAATAAATAAATAAATAAATAAATAAATAATAGTAGTAGTAGTAGTGATAGTAGTAACAACAACATCAGAGTTGGAAGGGACCTTGGAGGTCTTCCTCCAACCTCCTGCTTAGGCAGGAAACCCTACAATACTTCAGACAAATGGTTATCCAACAACTTCTTAAAAACTTCCAGTGTTGGGGCATTCACTATTTCTGGAGGCACGCTGTTCCATGGATTAATTGTTCTAACTGTAGGAAATTTCTCCTTAGTTCTAAGTTGCTTCTCTCCTTGTTTAGTTTCCACCCATTCCTTCTTGTTCTACCCTCAGGTGCTTTAGAGAATAGGTTGACTCCTTATTTGTGGCAATCCCTGAGATATTGGAAGGCTGCTATCATGTCTCCCCTGGTCCTTCTTTTCATTAAACTAGATATACCCAGTTCTGCCAACCGTTCTTCATATGTTTTAGCCTCCAGTCCCCTTCTTCCACATGGGCCAAAGTTACTAATTTTATATCATGGAAGGAAAGCAAAAGAGGTTCATTGGAGTCCTGGGTATGATGCCTTCATAGTATTGAGACTTCATAGTCTCAAACCCGGGCCACTTTAAGACTTGTGGACTTCAACCCCCAGAATTCCTCAGCCAGCTTTGCTTAAGTGAGGTGTTGAGCTTTGCTGGCTGAGGAATTCTGGGAGTTGAAGTCCACAAGTCTTAAAGTGGCCCAGGTTTGGGACCCCTGGATCAAGATCTGACTCCAATATTAAAGTTTGTTTCTAAAATTCTGGAATGCCATGTAAATGTCATTTTCTTGCTTTTTCAAAAACAGAAGAAGGATCATTTTGTAGAACTGAAGGTAGACAGCTACAAGACCAAATATTACCATCTCAAGGATGACTTTGCCTATATCTCAGTAAGTGTTTTTTTTAAAAAAAAATATTTTATTAAAAGTTTTATTAAATTTTATTTTATTTTTTTTAAAAAAAAATTTTTAAATGCTTATTAACTTACCAATGTATTTTTATATAAGGATGTTCATCTTGGGTTCAGTTTAGAATTCTGTAGGCAGATCAGGGGTGGGTTCCTCCCGATTCAGACTGGATTACCCGAACCGATAGCAACCCACTGGTGACATCACAATAGTGTCAAGGATCCAGTTCGGTCAGTGATGATCTATGGGCAATGCCATCTATTTTTTTTGTGTGTGTGGGGGGGATATTTTACTTTTTTCCTTCTGCTGCTGCTTGAAAAAGGGCCCTCCTCCATGCCCCCAAATTTATACTTACCTTTATTCCTTCACCCGAAGCATTCCTTCACACGAATCCCAGCAACCGGTTAGGTACCACAGAGTTGGCCTTCTCCGGGTCCCGTCGACTAAACAATGTCGTTTGGCAGGCCCCAGGAGAAGAGCCTTCTCTGTGGCAGCCCTGACCCTCTGGAACCAGCTCCCCCCGGAGATCAGAACTGCCCCCACCCTCCTTGCCTTTCGTAAAGTTCTTAAGACCCATCTCTGCCGTCAGGCATGGGGGAACTGAGACATCTCCCCGGGGCCTATGCAGTTTATACATGGAATGTTTGTGTGTGTGTTTGCTTTTAATAATGGGGGTTTTAGTGTTTTTTAAATTATTAGATTTGTTCTTACATTGTCTTTGTTATTGTTGTGAGCCACCCCGATTCTATGGAGAGGGGCGGCATACAAATCTAATAAATAATAATAATAATAATAATAATAATAATAATAATAATAATAATAGCTAATCAGCTCTTCAGTTGCAATTTCCACGTGTTGTGAGCCGCCCTGAGTCTTCGGAGAGGGGCGGCATACAAATCTAAGTAATAAATAAATAAATAAATAAATTTCTGTTGAATTTTATTTTTGAGTTTTTTATAGTTAATTAGTCATGCTGGTTTCAAAACTGTTGCTAGTTTTCTTCTACCACATCAAGTTTTTTTCTCTACACCTTATTTATATAATATAGTTCATTAGGCAACATGAGCATCAAATTGCATTTTTAACATAGCCATCTCGCTAACTTCCCGGAAAGTCTTGATGCAGTCAGTGATGAGCAGGGTGAGCGATTCCACCCAGATTTGAAGGTCATGGAGGCACGCTATGAAGGTAGATGGGATGTACCTATGACGGCTGACTATTGTTGGCGCATCAAGCGAGAATACCCACAGATTAAAGGGTTAAATAAGGTCCAGGAGGGAAGTGTTTTTAATAGGAAACTGAACACAAGAACAAGTGGACACAATCTGAAGTTAGTTGTGGGAAAGATCAAAAGCAACGTGAGAAAATATTATTTTACTGAAAGAGTAGTAGATCCTTGGAACAAACTTCCAGCAGACGTGGTTGGTAAATCCACAGTAACTGAATTTAAACTTGCCTGGGATAAACACATATCCATCCTAAGATAAAATACAAAAAATAGTATAAGGGCAGACTAGATGGATCATGAGGTCTTTTTCTGCCGTCAGTCTTCTATGTTTCTATGTTTCTATGATTAAACACTCCAGAAAAAGCTATAAGCGAAATTTTTTACCTTAATATGTATGATTAAAAAAAATCACCTATTTGTATGAACACAATTTAACTTGCAGTAACTATTATAGCCTTCGTATGAATAAAATTATTCTTTGTAAACAGTATATTTGGTAAGATTTTACTTTCCTTTCCTTTAAATGCACAATTTGTATGATTTTTTTGAGTGTAGCTTAACAAGTTGACTTGATAGACAAAAAACGTGGTTAGTTTTGGATCCAGAGGCCAAAAATTAGTTGAAAACAAGTTACAGATTTAAGGCAATGAAATTGCCACTCCCCAATGTTATAGCTATGCATGCACAGAACTAACTAACTAGCAGCAATTTGTTTCCAAACCTCTTTTCTGGGAGGATGTTAAAAATCGCTTTTTTTTTTCCTTTTGTGCAGGTTGATGGAAAGTCATTCTATCTTTCTGAAGAGGGTATTCAAGTAGTCGTGATTGATGGCCACGAAGGAAAAGTTGTTGACCGGAGAAGTTTCAGAAATAATATTCTACAAGGAATCCCAGCTCAGGTCATCAACTACGTCAACAACATTCGAAACAAGTAAGTTAACTGGAAACAGGGGCTCTCCAAGTGTCAGAAAGAAGACGTATTTGAAACGTCATCCATTACAGGGTGCAATCTTCAAGGACGGTAGCACCAGAAATATTCATGATCATAATCAAAAATCAAAAGAACGCCCACAATCAAACCATGCATAAATTGATCGGATTAAATGTTTATGTTCTGCCGGGCTCTCTGGTAGGAGCCTCCCGAAAATTCAAGGGTACAAATTTCAGACACACACACGTTTGAAAATTCAAAACAATGTTCTTTATCACAAAATTCAAAATAAACAAAGCACTCTTTTTGTATTGCAAAGAGCACTCATCCCAAAACAACCGGGTAGTCTGTACAATTTCCCTTAAGCAGTCATTAAGTACTTAGCTAGCAGCTGTGAATAAACTTCACACTCCTTCTTCTTCCAAGGAAGTGAGACACACACATACACACACATTGCTCTGCTTTGGTTTAAAAGGCATGAAAAATCAACAAAGTCCAGAAAACAGCAACACACGATTCCTGAAGAGCTGCGATCAGATATCCTTCCACAACGGCCAAACCCACACGTTGCTATTTATAGCAGCAGCCCTAATTACTGGAGACCCACGCAAACACAGGTGGCCTCTCTTATCTCCTGTAATATGTCCTCAATTGGTCTCTTCTATGCATAATTCTGCGCTTGCGTGGGTAAAAGACGTCTTCATCTGAATCAATGGAAGATAAGGGAGATTGACTGCCTGGGCTGTGTGCCAAGCCCCCCTCTGCCGAGTCACTCCCACCTTCTTCTTCGTCCGAGGAAACTAAACTCTGAACTGACTCTGTCGGCAATAACACAGGCCTATGACATGTTGAAGTTTCCCCTGCATCCACCTCCACATTCCCTGGGGCAGGAGCTGGGCCAGAACCAACCACAACAGTTTATGGAGCAAATTTGGGGTGATTGGAGAAAAACAGATTTTGTTAAATTCTGTGGCTTTCCATGATGAGGATTGCACTGCAGCTGTTCTGCTAATCCATTTCAGTGAATAACTAATTCAATCAAATGATATATGTATTTTTTCTGTCCTCTTCTAGTTCTATAGTGGTGATGACCTCAAAAGGAAGATTTGTTTCAAAAAGTCCATGGACCAAAGTCCTGGAGAAACTTGGAGCAAAACCCGGTTTTAAATTGAAAGGTAAGGCATTATTAACACATGGTATACACTGCTCAAAAAAAATAAAGGGAACGCTTAAACAACACAATGTAACGCCAAGTAAATAAAAATTCGGTGAAATCAAACTGTCCACTTAGGAAGCAACACTGATTGACAATCAATTTCACATGCTGTTGTGCACATTCAACTTGTAAAGAACAAAGTATTCAATGAGAATATTTCATTCATTCAGATCTAGGATGTGTTCTTTTGAGTGTTCCTTTTATTTTTTTGAGCAGTATACTTTTATCATAGCTAATTTTGTGAACAGCACTTTTTTTAGTTGGTTTTCCTATCCGATGGCTGCAGCTTTCTTTTCTGATTCTGACAGGCAGTCACCAGGAATCAAGATAGGGTCAAAGGTACTCCCACCACACCAAAGGAATGAATATTAGTTATACAATTCACCTGTATTTCAAATACAATCAATTAGAAATCCAGCAAAGAACAGTATAGATTCTCCATCGGGAAAGTAAACATGGGTATTGATATTGGAAAAAGTCCTTAGAAAAATTGGAGTTTTTACTGAATGTAAAGTATATTTCAGAGGTATTTTTGAGTACAGTGTTCCCTCGATTTTCGCGGGTTCGAACTTCGCGAATAGCCTATACCACGGTTTTTTAAAAAAATATTAATTAAAAAATACTTCGCGGTTTTTCCCCTATACCACAGTTTTTCCCACCCAATGACGTCATATGTCATCGCCAAACTAATGATTTTTGCAAATAAATAACCAAAAAAAATTATTTTTAATAAATAATTATGTTTATAAATATCAGGATCAATAAGTGTCTTATTCAATGGTGAGTACCAGCAATAATGGTGAGTAAATGGTTATTAAGAGAATGGGAAATGGTAATTTAGGGGTTTAAAGTGTTAATGGATGGCTTGGGATACTGTTCATAGCCAAAAATAGTGTATTTACTTCCGCATCTCTACTTCGCGGAAATTCGACTTTTGCGGGCGGTCTCGGAACGCATCCCCCGCGGAAATTGAGGGAACACTGTATTCCACACATCAGTTCCATCTTTTTGCTGATTGCTGATTTGTACCCTATGATAATCATTAAGTTGTTGTACCTCTCGATTCTTGACAGGTGTCTCTTTTCTTTTATGTACACTTAGAGCATATGCACCAAGACAAATTCTTTGTGTGTCCAATCACACTTGGCCAATAAAGAATTCTATTCTATTCTATCTGTCCCAGTGTGGTAGCCAGAGAGAGAACTGGATTTTTAAAAATTGAGTTCTCATTCCTAAAAATTCTATTATCACTAACTGTAGAATGGCAACATTTTCAATTCCCCGTTTGCTACTATTCAGCCTCAACTTAAAAAAAAATTAAACAGGGGGAAAGGGCTGTTTGTAGAATTATTTAAGTGTGGAGGTGGAAGCTCAACCATCTTCAATATAATAATAATCAACCAATTCTTCTTGGAAAACTGGCCATTTGATGCTTTTGGTTATGGTTTCCAAGATTCTTGATGTTCTGCCGGCGTGTTTCAACCGCCCGTAATTACAGGGTAATTAGTCCAGGAAGACACACACCATACGATAAAAGGAAAACCCAAAAGTTTTTATAAACAGAAAAACAGAAACAGCTCCCTTTTTAAATGTCAAAGGGATTTTCTGGTATACACAAGGCACAGGTTAAATGCAATCCAATTGCTCACCCAATAACTGGGAACTTGAGTCCAATTCTAAAGTCCAGAGAGTCCACACACAATCTTGAACAGCCACAAAAACAACGATATTGACGAAACAATGAATCAGATAAACTGCCATGAGGCTAAAACACCAGGCTGCACTTTTATCTGTAGCACTAATTACAGCAGCCCCATCCAACCACAGGTGGCCTCATTTTCTCTTGTAATAATCCTTCAGTTGTTGTCTCCTATGCATCACTCTACGCATGCGTGGATGTGTCATTAATTCTTGTTCAGAATCCAGGGATGATACAGATGATTGATCTCCTCCTGTCTGCCAAACTCTCTTCCCTGTCACTCACGCTTCCTTGGTCAGAGGAGGCTTCATTGGCAGATTCCATTGGGAGCAAAACAGGCCTGTGGCATGTGGATGTCTCCCCCACATCCACCTGCACATTCCTTGGGGCAGGAGCTGGGCCAGAGCTAACCCCAACACTTGAGAGGACCAAGGAAGGGAAAGCAACATGTACCTTCTCAAGGAAAGATGCTGCTGGTTTAAGGTGTGGAACTCAGGGAAATGGCCTCTGATTGGTACAGTGGCCTAGAGGGGGAGCTCTCATCTCACAATCAGGAGCCTGCGAGTTCGATCCTAGGTAGAGGCCGATATTTCTCTCTCTGAGCATGCTGAGAATATATCTGCTGAGCAAAACTGCATTGGTGACAGGGAGGGCAGCCGTCCAGTACACATTCAGCTCAATTCTGTTGCCCAGGCTCTGTCCTGCAAGGGATTATGGGGTCATTAAAAGATGGTGATGATTGGTGGAAATGGCCCCTCATGGTGCTGAAATACACTCTTTGTAGAGTATTGGTTATAAATATTGCCCCGGATCGTTTTTCCTCATCGCACGCTCTTTATTTATTTATTTAAAGATAAAATGGCTTTCGTCGGCTACAAGGGCAGCTTCCAACCTTTCTGGATCAAGCTGGAGACCGATGAGGAGGCCGTGAGGATCTTTCAAGCGCTGCCCGTTCCTGTGATAAAGAAGATGAAACTCTGAGGAAAATGTCTCCCTTTCAAAATGGCCTCCAGAGGAAAAGGATGAGAGGAATGGTGGCTCTTCCAAGATATAATATATTTCATTGCTGTACATAAGAGAGACGTTACTGTAAATAAGCCTTGAACAACCAACATTCCTTGACCAAACGAGTCCACTTCGGTTTCATCGGTTTCGATTACTGACAGATTCCCTGGCCTGCCAGCAGGCTCAGGGCAACAGATTGTTATTATTATTATTTTTTTTAAATGGTCTCATCTCACCTCTTTCTATGAAGCCACCATGGTCAACTTGTGATTGATTTGTGGATCACTGTGGCCCTGGATTAATTGGATGGACAGAAGATTCTTCTTCTTCATCTTCTACTTCCTTTCTCTCCCCTCCATCCCTCTATCTGTCTATCCACCCATTCATCCATCCAGCCATTCATCCATCATCTATCTATCTATCTATCTATCTATCTATCTATCTATCTATCTATCTATCTATCTATCTAGTTATTATCTATCTATCTATCATCCATCTATCCATTCATCCATCATCTAACTAGCTATCTAGCTATTATCTATCTTTCTATCTATCTATCTATCTATCTATCTATCTATCTATCTATCTATCTATCTATCTAATCTATCTATCATCTATCCATCCATCCATCCATCCATCTACTCATCCACCCATTCATCCATCTATCTATCTATCTATCATCTATCCATCCATCCATCCATCTACTCATCCATCCATCCATCCATCTATCTTATCTATCTATCTATCTATCTATCTATCTATCTATCTATCTATCTATCTATCTATCTATCTTATCTATCTATCTATCATCTATCTTATCTATCTACCTACCTACCTATTTTATCTATCTACCTATCTACCTAACTATCTATCAACTATCTATCAATTGATCTATTGATCTATCTATTTCTTCTTCTTCTCCAATTGAACCTTTCACTGATCTTGAATGTTCAAATGCAGACTCAGGAAACAAATCCCATTTTTACGTGGTACTGCTGGCTATGTAAATAAAGAAGTGTAAGCTAACGTCGATATGCGCGGCTTAGCAAGAACTGCCAAATGTCAGAGCTCGTCAGTATTTCTAGGCTGGTCAACGGGCAATGCGAAGGGTTTGGAAGAGAGGGGAATTTTAACAGATGGAGTTTCATGTCTCATTCAAATACTAGACTAGCCTTAAGCTTGCTAATTGCATTAAAGCTATTACTGAGACGATGGGAAATCCCCATAGAACAATGAAGATTTAGCCTTAGGAAATCGTAGTTTATGGAACAATTACCCTGAATGTATAGGGTAAATTTGGCTAAAGAGGAACATCTATCCTTTTCCTAGCCTGAAAGATGCTACTCCTTCCCTCGTATGCATATTTAATCATTGAAAATATCTTGAGCTACAGGCAAACAGGGTTTTGTATACATCCCCTGCCCGCGGTTCTGGATCAGAAAGTTTCAAAGCTCAAACAGCCGTTCAGCGGGAAATTTGTACAATAATGTTAGTCCTTAAGGGCGGTTTCAAGCGTCTGCCCTTCTGCAATGGGTGGTTCTCGACTTACAACACAACGGAGTCCAACATTTCTGTCGCTAAGTGAGACATTTGTTAAGGGAATTTTGCCCTATTTTACCAGCTTTCTTTGCTGCAACTGTTAAGTCAATCACTGCAAGTTGTTAGGTTAGTAACATGGCTAAGTGAACCTGACTTTGCTTGTCAGGTCACCAAAAGTGACTCCAAGACACTTCAGCCATCTTAAATATGGATCAGTTGCCAATCATGTGATCACAGGCATGCTGAAATGGACTTAAGTGTGGAAAATGATGCAATTAGTAATTAGTCACTAAACGAATAGTTGTTACGTCGAGGACCACCTGTGACTTAAAAGTGACATTTTAAGGTTTCCGCTATCCAAGTCACCATTGACGTTCTACAAACCGTGACTTTTCCGAAATTATATCCACAACAAGTTGTCTCTCTCTCCAGCCTACATTTAACAGTCAGCTTTACATGATCTTTGGTGGAATTTTTTTGTGCGTTATGTCAGTTCAAATCTTTTTACCCGAAATAGCTGGTACTTTTTCGGAACAAGATGTATAGCGTTTTGTATATTTTCTAAAAAAAAAAAAAAATTCCTGATGGGGAAATGATATATTTATTTATTGCAAAGGCGCTAAAAAGGGTTATAACAGAAGAGAGCAAAGATGTTACGGGGGGGGGGGGGGGAAGGTTGCCAAAAAATTAAACAAACACAAAAAAGGGAAACTCTTTGCTAAACAATTTTTTTAATGGCTACAGATGTGGCATCCTGTTTCTTGGTTATTTTTTTATTTTTTTTTTAGTATGATTAAACCGCGTTTCCAAATGTTTTCAATTGCAACTTAACAATTTTGTGGTTCGGAATACACAATTTATTGAAATAAAATTTCAGTGCAATTTGTCGATTGTTTATCCGTCTGGTGACTTTATTATTTATTTATTTATTTATTTATTCAATTTTTATGCCGCCCTTCTCCTTAGACTACTAAGTGTTCTGTCGGGCTCTCTGGTAGAATCCTCCCAAAAATTCACAGGTACAAATTTCAGACACACACACGTTTGAAAATTCAAAACAATGTTCTTTATAATGAAAATTCACTTAAACCAAGCCTTCTTTTGGTATAGCAAAGAGCACTCGTCTCCAAACAAACGGGTAATTGGTACAAGTCCCTTATCAGTTCTGTGATACTTAGCTTGCAGCTGTGAGGCAATTCACAGTCCTTCTTCTTTCACAAAGTGAAACACACTTTGCTCTGGTTTAGTTTCAAAACGGGGGAAAAATCAGCACACAAAAGGTCAAAGTCAGTAAAGCAGTCAGGAAACACAACGATCAGATAATCCTCCACAATGGCCAAACCCACAGGCTGCTCTTTATAGCAGCCTCACTAATGACCACAGCCCCACCCAACCACAGGTGGCCTCATTTTCTTTGATAATAATCTCTCAGTTGTTGTTGCCTGTGCATCGCTCTCAGCATGCGTGGCTGTATCATTAACTCTTGTTCTGAATCCAAGGAGGAGCTAGATAATTGATCTCCTTCTGAGCTGTCTGCCACACTCTCCTCCTCCCTGTCACTCATGTCTTCTTGGTCAGAGGAGCCTTCATCAGCAGATTCCACCGGGGGGGGGGGGCAAAACAGGCCTGCGGCATGTGGATGTCTCCCACACATCCACAGTCCTTGGGGCAGGAACTGGGCCAGAGCTAACCACAACACTAAGACACCTTTCGTCCCATTCTCTACTGATTAAAAACACGTGTTTACTTTTTAGGCTTGATCTATATATATAAAGCACTCCTTAAAAAGCTTTTCTTTTTTAAAAAAAATCTAACATGTTGGAGCAAAAGTATCAAGAGCAAGTTTAAAAAGCCACCCGGTGTCATCTTATAGGGAAAATGAGAGGCATAAAATTTAATAAAATGAGCAAGTAAAATAATAAAAAAAGCTGCATTTTGGAACCTTCTTCCAAGCAGTTGGCAAAAATACGGGATATAACCACAACCTTCACCCTGTTCTATGTAAACTGCAGTTCTATTCACTGTTTACTTAGATGTGACTCATTTCTACACTCCAATTCCCAAGCAGTTAACATTTCCCTTTGGGAATTTTAAGCAATCTACATAAGCAAAATCTTCCCCAATCTTCTTGGTCTTTGCCTTTAACTGAAAAAATAAATTAGTTTGGAAAACAAAATGGCTTAAAACCCTGCCGAGATGCAGCTCCTATTTCCCAATAATGACGTTCCGTAAATCCTAGCTGTGGTTAGATTTGCACAACAAGCATTGCTAGAAACATAGAAACATAGAAGTCTGACGGCAGAAAAAGACCTCCTGGTCCATCTAGTCTGCCCTTATACTATTTTCTGTATTTTATCTTAGGATGGATATATGTTTATCCCAGGCATGTTTAAATTCAGTTACTGTGGATTTATCTACAACGTCTGCTGGAAGTTTGTTCCAAGGATCTACTACTCTTTCAGTAAAATAATATTTTCTCATGTTGCTTTTGATCTTTCCCCCAACTAACTTCAGATTGTGTCCCCTTGTTCTTGTGTTCACTTTCCTTTTAAAACACTTCCCTCCTGGACCTTGTTTAACCCTTTAATATATTTAAATGTTTCGATCATGTCCCCCCTTCTCCTTCTGTCCTCCAGACTATACAGATTGAGTTCATTAAGTCTTTCCTGATATGTTTATGCTTAAGACCTTCCACCATTCTTGTAGCCCGTCTTTGGACCCGTTCAATTTTGTCAATATCTTTTTGTAGGTGAAGTCTCCAGAACTGAACACAGTATTCCAAATGTGGTCTCACCAGCATTCTATATAGCGGGATCATAATCTCCCTCTTCCTGCTTGTTATACCTCTAGCTATGCAGCCAAGCATCCTACTTGCTTTCCCTACCGCCTGACTGCACTGTTCACCCATTTTGAGACTGTCAGAAATCACTACCCCTAAATCCTTCTCTTTTGAAGTATTTGCTAACACAGAACTGCCAATGCAATACTCAGATTGAGGATTCCTTTTCCCCAAGTGCATTATTTTACATTTGGAAACATTAAACTGCAGTTTCCATTGCTTTGACCATTTATCTAGTAAAGCTAAATCATTTACCATATTACAGACGCCTCCAGGATATGGTACTATCCTGGTTTGTACGTCAACATCTTATGCAAGCCTAAACAACTGGGTTAAACTTGGTGAACTTGATTTAGTCAACCGCAGGCCGAAAAGCTGGGTCAACACAAGCTAATAGTACAGCAATCGTCTATCTTATGCTTGCTTGCCCTCTAGTGGAGTTCTTCAGTTTAAGAGGCTAAAAAAACCCCATATTTCTGAGTTCTTTCTGTTCTGGTCTGACTGGGATCTGGCTGGCTGCTCCAAGAATACAAGCTTTACAGGCCTGTAGTTTTCAAAATGACACTTCTTTATTTATTTCTTCCACATTGGAATTTGTCGTATACGTCTCCGGCTTGCAAAATTCATTCCAATCTCACAGACAAAAACTATAAAGTTATAATTCTTTTTAAAACAACAGGCTGTCTACTTCAAACATCTTCTTATCTCTGGGTCAGGTTTACGCTACTTAAAATAGTTTTATTATAATAATAATTAATAATAATAATTTATTAATTTGTATGCCGCCCCTCTCCGAAGACTCGGGGCGGCTCACAACAATGATAAAAACAATATTATAGTGAAACAAATCTAATATTAAAAAAGAAATATATAAAACCCTATCATATTAAAACCAGACAACACATACATACCAAACATAAAATATAAAGAGCCTGGGGGAAAGGTGTCTCAAATCCCCCATGCCTGGCAGTATAGGTGGGTCTTGAGTAGTTTACGAAAGACAAGGAGGGTGGGGGCAATTCTAATCTCCGGGGGGAGTTGATTCCAGAGGGCCGGGGCCGCCACAGAGAAGGCTCTTGCCCTGGGGCCTGCCCGATGACATTGTTTAGATGACATTGTTTAGTCGACATGACCCGGAGAAGGCCAACTCTGTGGGACCTTATCAGTCGCTGGGATTCGTGCGGTAGCAGGCTGTTCCGGAGGTACTCTGGTCCAATGCCATGTAGGGCTTTAAAGGTCATAACCAATACTTTGAATTATGACCGGAAACTGATCGGCAACCAATGCAGGCCAGGGAATGTTGTAGAAACGTGGGCGAACCTCGAGGTGATGAGGGCATGAGTGACTGTGAGCAATGACTCCCTGTCTAAGTAGGGCCGCAACTGGTGCACCAGGCGAACCTGGGCAAACGCCCTCCTCCCCACAGCTGAAAGATGATGTTCCAATGTCAGCTGTGTATCGAGGACGCCCAAGTTGCGTACCCTCTCTGAGGGGGTCAGTAATTCCCCCCCCAGGGTGATGGACGGACAGATGGAATTGTCCTTGGGAGGCAAGACCCACAGCCACTCCATCTAGACTGGGTTGAGTTTGAGTTTGTTGACACCCATCCATTATGCATTATACAGACTCACTTCTCCGGAGAAACGGCAAACGCATCCATCTTGTTTATAGCACTTTGTAGAAAAGCATTTATCTCTTCCGTTCAATCCTGGATGTGATGTCATTAGAAGAAGTTTTAACACAAAGCTGATGTATGTCTATGGGAAATTTGAGGATGCCATCTACTGGTGGAAAAAGAACATAATATTTTGGTGGAAGACAGAGGAGAAAGGGGGAAAAGAGGAAAATGATGTGCAGCTGTCGATTGACCTTGTTTACAGAAAAATATTTTGGAAACTATAAAATCTTCAAGGAGTGATTACTTTGAACTACAGAATTTGGCCTTGACTTTAACGTTAGTGGAAGATAACAAATCTTCAACTTGGAAAGGAGCAGAATAAAATTGGATATTTGGATACTAGAAAATTAAAATTTAAAGAGAGTTTATGGACATTAAATTTGAATCAGAAAAATATTATCGTAAAACCGTAAAGACGGTAACATGGATAAAATGGAACTGTGGATATATGAAGAATTGATGGAGATCTCAAAAACTATGTACATGAAGTTTTAAAACTGGTAAAATGTGAATTGATGTTGGATGATACAAAATGTGTAGAAAATACATTGCTGGAGAACTAAGGAAAAAATAGGACAAAAAATAGAAAGAAACAAACTGATAAATGATTTCATTGGGATTCAAAGTGGTATAGAAAAAATAGGCAGAAAAATATATTGCCAAAAAAAAAATCAACTAAGAAATAAAGGGTGTAATAGCGGGAAGATCTTAAGAGGTTGAAGGAAACTTTATCAAATAATATGCTTAAAAGGTGAATTAAAAAGAATTAAAAAGTGTTGTGATTCAGCCTGAGGCTGCTCAGGGACCAGCTGTGTCTCTGCTGGCTCCATGCCCAGAGGAGGAGGACAGCGAAGGGGAGGGGGCTGAACAGTCGGACGGGGGAGAGGAAAGTCAGGAATGGGACGAAGGAGAACAGCATGAGAGCCCCGGGGGAGGGGGGCTCTCCCCAGCCAGTAGCTTGGAGTCATTAGGTGATGACGCACAAGCCGTCATTGACATGCGACAGAGACTTCAGATCAAAGAAAGGAGCAATTAAAGAAGTATTATCAGCACTGAATTAGGAACAGCTGGGCTTGGGTGTGGTCCTCCTTGGCAGGGTTTAAAAGGCAGGCAAGCCCTTGAAGCCATGTGGCGTGTTATTAGTTGGTGTTACGGTGTCCTGCTTTGTTCTCGACGTCTTTGTTCCTGGCTTGTGGCCCAGCAGTTTGGAAGACCCGTGGGAGGTGTAGGTCTGCTATCTACAGCCTCGTCTTGGCAGCAAGAATCCTGTATTGCTGCATGGACTTTTGTCTTTGTGGATATATCTGAAGATACAGCGTTTTCCTGTTTGTAAGGACATTTTCTGTTACCTGTGTTTTTCTTGAATTTTATAAACTGCCTTTGCCTTTTACCGGTGTGTCTGGCTTCTCTTTTTGGGTTGGTCTTGGCTTCTGGAGTGACCCAGACAGAACAAAAAGAAAATTGAAAAGAATTTAAAATAATTTAAAAAAAAGAAAGTATACATACAGAAGGAACAAAGAAAAAAAAAGAAAACAACCAATAGAAGGGGGAAAAAAGAAGTTATGAGATGGAATTTTTGAGACCAAACGAAAAAGATTGAAGAGATGTTCTAGTTGACTGAATTATATTAATGTGATTAACTCTGTTGTTTGATCATTTTAAGTGGTTTTCAAGTAAAACTGGCATATGAGGTCACAATGTTTAGAAATAAAATGAAATATACTCAAATAAAGGATATAAATGTGAAAGATGAAAACTAGTAATATGGCTTGCTTTTAAATGATAATTTAGGATGGGAAGAACACAGATATTAGAAAAACTGCTCGCACGAAAATGCATTTATTTGTCCTTTGAAAAACTCTTTCAAAACAAAACCAAGGGGGGGGAACGATGGAAGGAGGAAGCAGATAAATTTAGCATCAAGGATAAACAGTAAATTATCACTCCAATCGCCCTCCAAAGTTCAAAGCTTTTATAGAACAACCTTCGCATGTAAAATGTCAATTTGTTAAAACAGGCCAAACTTCTGGAAGAGATTTGTACATTACATTAGCCAGACTTCAAAACAAGCACATTTCCTTTGTTATTCGGCGTACACACAGCACCACCACGTGGATAGTCTGGGCTGACATCAGATACCCTTGCAAGAGAAGGGAAAGATGGATAAAGAATTCCAAATAGCAATCTCTTGTGAAAAAATTATAGAAATTTATTGAAGTTTCGGAGGAAGCGTTCATACAAACAGCAACTTTTCCTTAGTTATCTTTTTTTTTTAAAGAAAAAAAAAACCCCTGCCATGGTTGTTCCAAATATTGCACGTTTTCCATGGCACTGGAGAATATAAAATTAACAGCAAGTTAAATCCAAAATACAATTGCCACAAACTTGAACTGAACTTTTTCGGTTAACATTTTAGAAGAAATCAATGCAACTTGTAATGTATCCATTCGCATGGATGTGTTTATCCACAGGAAAAAACATACCATATTCCCACAAACTTTGCTTTTTTGCAATCAATTGAACTGTATCTGGGAGTATTCCTCACGTTTTATGCTACAAATCAATGAAGTAGTAGTATATCAATCGAATTAGTGTGGCGATTCTCTAGCCTTATTAGCTAATTAACAAAGTTTTATTTCAGTTTCTGTGTGGAATACTGGATGATCAGTATTTTAAAAGCAAATTAACTTAGAAACTGTCTCTCTGGATCCGTTTTGGTATAATCAGTGAGCAAGCTACGGATTTTAAGATGCAATGGAAAGCGTATTGTTAATTGGGATTAAACCAAATACAGTGGTACCTCGGTACTCGAACGCTTCCTTTCTCGTACATTTCGGATAACGAACATAATTTTCGGCAAAAATTTGCTTCGGTATCTGAACAAAAATTCAGATACCGAACAGCCAGAGAAAATTTTGTTCATTATCCGAAATGTAATCCCGGCAGCTTCAGGGGGCTGAGGAGCTCTCTAAGAGCTCCAAGCTGCAGGAAAGGTGGGGGCTGCTGCAATCTTGGCAGCTTCTGGGGGCTCCTTTCCTCATTGCTTCCTTTTATTACCTGTAAGCAGCTTCAAAAACTTTCTCCTTCCCTGTGGCTGCAACAGCGGCGGCTTCCCTTCCAGTAGCAAGAGCGCCGGGAACGTCACGTAATGAAGGGAAGCTGCTGGAGCGGCAGCAACTGCTGAGATGGCTCCAGCAGCTTCCCTTCATCACGTGACGTTCCCGGCGCTCTTGCTACTGGAAGGGAAGCTGCCGCTGTAGCAGCCACAGGGAAGGAGAAAGGTTTTGAAGCTGCTTACAGGTAATAAAAGGAAGCAATGAGGAAAGGAGCCCCCCAAAGTTGCCGGGATTGCAGCAGCTCCCACCTTTCCTGCAGCTTGGAGTAGCGAATTTATTTATCCCATTGGAAATAAAGAAAATAGATTTAATTGGTTCCCAGCGAGTTAACAGGGGCTGGGAACCAATTCAATCCATTTCCATTATTTCCTATGGGATAAATAAATTCGGTACTCGACCAAATCGGTTCTCCACACTTCTGGAACGAATTGTGGTCGAGTACCGAGGTACCACTGTATTGTGTGTGTGTGGGGGGAAGTCTAGCTTTTCCTTCTCCCTATTCTTTTGAACCATCTGTGATACCACCTGTAACAATCAGCTCTCCACTCAATCATCCTTATCTCCTGGACCAGGGGTAGGTAGGCAAAGTTGGCTCTTCTATGTAGACTTCAACTCCCAGAATTCCTGAGCTAGCATGATTGGCTCAGGAATTCTGGGAGTTGAAGCCCACAAGTCATAGAAGAGCCAACTTTGCCTTGGACAAAGTCCATAATACTAAACTGATAAAGAGACTTGAGACTTAATAGTTGATTGAATGTAAGCAGCCTACAGCCATTAACCACCAACACTGCCTTTTCTAAATGAAGGCCTCTCATTAATAAGTAAACTGCTCCCTTAACCATTAATACTTTGAAACTTGCAAAACCGTTTTCTCAGTTGGAAATGTTCTAAACCTCTTTTGATAGTATTTCGGTGCATTTATCAAAGATCCTCTTTTTCCTTCCTTGCACGGTTGCTG
This sequence comes from Erythrolamprus reginae, assembly GCF_031021105.1. Classification (NCBI taxonomy): domain Eukaryota; kingdom Metazoa; phylum Chordata; class Lepidosauria; order Squamata; family Dipsadidae; genus Erythrolamprus; species Erythrolamprus reginae. The sequence goes on along the minus strand of NC_091959.1, from coordinate 12,456,783 downwards.
TCCGTAACAGTTCCAGGTTTCAACTCTGGGTCCTTTTTAGGTTTCAGTTTGTTTTTTTCCTTTTCTCCGCCTCCTTTACCGGGGTAGACTTGACCTTCCACAGTGACATCCTGACATCTCTCTTGATTTATCAGAAAGTCTTTGATCTCCCACGCGTAGCTTCCGTCGCGCAGCATAAAAATGGCACGGTTTGAACCGACGATGAACCTAGATTTCGGAAGATATTCACTTAAGTCTTTGGTAAACTGCTACATTTCAGGAGAGAAGAAATCCAGAAATATGGCTATGTGCCACCCAGAGTTACTCTGGGAGAGATGGGTGGTCATAAATGTGACTAATAAATCCAGAATCTGGATTAGATGTTCAAGTATTAATTGGCACAGCTGCATTTTAAAAAGGTAAATTGGTGCTCAAACTGGGTTTCATTATAGCATGCAATAGTTTTATTATATTGTAAAGACTTTTTCCACTAGTTTAATAAATGGAGCCTTATATACAAGTTTGGAATGAGATAGATAGGAAGATTTCAGCATGATTACATAAACCTACCACTCCCGTGGTGCTTCAGAGAAAAACATTAAGCACCTGTATCAAACATGTGAGGAAACAGTATTGTCTGGATAACCTAAAACAGACCTATGACAATATTGGATCAGTGTTTAAAATCCAACTGCAATCAACCCCACCTATATATATAAATATATATATATTTATATACTTATATATTTATTTATTTATTTGATTTGTATGCCGCCCCTCTCTGTAGACTCGGGGCGGCTAACAACAGTAATAAAAAAACCAGCATGTAAATCCAATACTAAAACAACTAAAAAACCCTTTTTGTAAAACCAAACATCCATACACACAAACATACCATGCATGAATTGTAAAGGCCTAGGGGGAAAGAATATCTCAGTTCCCCCATGCCTGATGGCAGAGGTGGGTTTTAAGGAGCTTATGAAAGGCAAGAAGGGTGGGGGCAATTCTAATCTCCAGGGGGAGTTGGTTCCAGAGGGCCGGGGCCGCCACAGAGAAGGCTTTTCCCTTGGGCCCTGCCAAACGACATTGTTTTCTTGACGGGACCTGGAGAAGCCCACTCTGTGGGACCTAACCGGTCGCTGGGATTCGTGCGGCAGAAGGCGGTCTCGTAGATACCCTGGTCTGGTGCCATAAAGGGCATATTATGTTATGACCGTGCCCAGATGTAAAAAAAATATATTCATTTCACATAAAAGTAAAAGAAAGAAGTGGACAACCCTTGCACTAAGGTTTACTCCCCGGATAATGCATGCAGGTTTCAATTTAGATCAGAGAAAAATACACTGCAAAGAGGAAAACAAGCTACATAGACAAATGTACAGGACTCAGTCAATAAAATATGCTGCTCAAAAAAATAAAGGGAACACTCAAAGATATGAATGAATGAAATGTGAATGAAATAACACATCCTAGATCTGAATGAATGAAATATTCTCATTGAAATATTCTCATGTGCACAACTATTCCATTTGCAACTGACTGTCAATCAGTGATGCTTCCTAAGTGGACAGTTTAATTTCACAGAAGTTTGATTTACTTGAAGTTATATTCTGTTTTTTAAGTGTCCTTTTATTTTTATTTAGCAGTGTACTACGTTTACCTGGTGATTTTCCCCAAATAAATTCCTTAAAATATGAGGAGCAGTTTAAATATATTTCAAGTAAAGTACAAGTGATGATCCTTGATTTACAGCCACAATGGAGTCTGGTATTTCTGTCATAAGTCAACCCACCCATGTGTCTAGGCTCAATTTTACAACTATTTTTTGCAGCTGTCATTAAGCAAGTAAATGTATTCTTAAGGGCATTTTTCTTGGGGGGGGGGGCAGAAAGTGTAAAAAAACCCATTGTAAATTGTGGGCACATGACGATAGAACACTGCAACTATCAGTAAAGATGAGCAATGTTTCAAACGGGACACTGGGAATCACTGTTACAAGTAGGAGAATGCTACCTATTGTACTTTTCGGAGTATAAGATGCACCTTAGTTTTGTGGGAGAAAATAGAGGGGGGGAATCTACCTATCAGGTATTCACCTGGCTAGCATCCTTAATCTGGTTAGCTTCAGAACAATATTTTATCCCGTTCAGGACTGAAAAAAAACTTTTTCGGTAGCAATGATAACAAGCCTGCAAAGACTTAAGGCTGGGAAAAAACGTTATTCAGGATAGCAATGAAAAAATTCTGCAAGCCTGGACGATTGTTAGCACCTCATTAGGGCTGGTGGGGAAAAAAGCTACTTTTGGAGTATAACATGCACCCAAATTTTCAGCCTCTTTTGGGGAGGGAATGGTGTGTCTTATACTCTGAAAAATACAGTATTTTTAAATAATTCTCCAGTGAAAAGAACTCTAAGCAGGTGTGGAGAAATCACACAACTTAAAATTTTACATAAATGGTATTTCACGCCAGTAAAACTAGCACACTTCCCGAGGAAAGGAAAAGGAAATTGCTGGCATGGTTGCCAAATAAAAGGAGTTTTTATGCATATGCTCTGGGAATGTGTTGAAGTTCAAAAATTTTGGAAGGAAGTACAGAATGAAATTAATAATATGCTAAACATTAATTGGATAATCACGAAAGAATTAGCAACACTAGTTAAATATGGGGAATTACGAGAATTTAAAGAAATCAAAACAGCAGCTTTGGAAAGCGCTCAAGCAGTAGTGGTATTAGGGTGGAAGGATAGCAATAAATGGACAATCCAGAATTGGTACTGGTACATGGTGGACCACATCCACTTCGAAATTATGGTAATAAGATTAAATAACTTTGATGAAAATAAATTGGAGAAGCTGATGGCACGATGGAATAAAGTGAAAAATTATATCTTAAGTAGAATTTATGACGACAATGTGAAAAATAAATTCCAATCACGTTTTGTATGTAAAGAAATGTAAACCGGAGCTAAGGAAGAAATTGAAACTTATTGCAAATAATTTAACCCCCTAAATGGTGGTGGGGTTTTATTGGTGTTGGGCACTTTTTCTTTAAGTATATATATATATTTTTTGTTGTAATAAAATTTAATAAAAATATATTATTAAAAAAAAACCTCTAATGGGTTTTACCTCTGTACATCATAATTGGCATTGAAGAGGCTCCCTTGCCACAGGTTTGTAATTTGCTCCGTCTCCTTCTCAGTGGGGTCTCCTGACACAGTGACAAACATCATGAGAGTTTTCCCCTTTTTGGTCATTTTCAAGATGCTCTCAGGTTTTCCTGGATCGAGCTTGGAGAAGTCGATTGGTGCAGATTGGCGCTTGTGCTCAGGTAGATCTCCTTCCTCTATATCGTCGTCCTCCTGTTTTTGAAAGAAAGTAGGAACCTTGAAAAGACTTTGAAAAGGAAAAGAAGCCTTAAACCATCTCCAAAGGATACAAGCCGATCCCTGAAATAACGAATCACTTATTCATTCTTTTTGCATCCTTTACACTCAATTCGTTAGTGGACTAAATCAGACATCTCCAACCTTAACAACTTTAAGACTCGCAGCTTCAACTCCCAGAGCCAACTGGCTGATGAACTCTGGAGGTTGAGGTCTATATAAGGTTGATATTCCTGGAGGCGCCTGTAATATGGCAAATTATTTAGCTTTACTAGGTAAGTGGTCAAAGCAATGGAAACTGCAGTTTAATGTTTCCAAATGTAAAACAATGCACTTGGGGAAAAGGAATCCTCAATCTGAGTATTGTATTGGCAGTTCTGAGTTAGCAAAAACTTCAGAAGAGAAGGATTTAAAGGTAGTGATTTCTGTCAGTCTCAAAATGGGGGAACAGTGCGGCCAGGCAGTAGGAAGAGCAAGTAGAATGCTTGGCTGCATAGCTAGAGGTATAACAAGCAGGAAGAGGGAGATTGTGATCCCGCTGTATAGAGCGCTGGTGAGACCCCATTTGGAGTACTGTGTTCAGTTCTGGAGACCTCACCTACAAAAAGATATGGATAAAATTGAACGGGCTACAAAAACGGTGGAAGGTCCTAAGCATAATACTATGTTTCTAGAAGTGTTATGGAAATATAACATCAACAAAGTTTACTGTAAAAGAAAGGGTTAGAAAGTTTCCGTTTTTGTCCTTTGTTTGTTTGTATATTATGTCTGTATACGTTTGCATTAAGTTTGTGGTTTGTTTTAAATGTACTTTTTAATGTTTTTTAAAAAAATTAAATGACAAACAAACAAACCAATCAGCCTTGCTGAATGGCCAAAGATCCTGGTTTTGTTTTGTTTTTTAAAAAATAGTAACCACCACCTCTGGCTTTACACCCCCCCCCCCGGGCTTTGCAAATCTTTGCAAATAATCCCCCCCTCCCACTTTGCAAATCATGGTTTAAGTATACACACGTTCTCTGCATATCTGCATATAAGCTAGTGCAATAAGCCAATTGTGGTTTATTGCACTCGCTGGGATTGGTGGAACCAACGGCTTATTGCAATGTGGCTTATTGCACCAGCTAGGGTTGCTGGAGGGCAGGAAAGGGGGAAGAGGACAGTGGGGGATTCTTCCTCCTCCTCCTCTTCGCCTATACCTCCCATTGCTCCAACAGCCGAGCCATGTCGGCATCGTTGTAGTCCCGGATGTCTTTCTTCTTCCCCCCCGGCTTGTCGGAGCTCTTCTTCGGCTCATCCGCGGCCACCAAGCAAGCGCAGAGAACCACCGCCACGAAGAGCCACCAACAGGCCGCCGCCATCTTCTCCCGCCCACCTCGGAAGGGGAGTAGGAAGCCGAAGATTCGCCCGCCCGACTGATGGGGAGGTCCTCTGCGCAGGCGCAGCAGGCCTGAAAATGAGGAAAAACCGGGAGGCGCTGGGCGCGACAAGCACTATTTAAACAAGGAGCTTTACAAGTGAGGCAGAAGGAAAGGGGGAGGCGGATTGTACTACTTTGGATTCTAAGGGGGGATTGTTTTTTTTAATTATAAACACGCTTATCTGATTCCTCTACTTTTCTTCTTTTTTAAAAAAGCAAGCAGAAATTCAGTTTTCGTTGCAGACTGAGATAATCCCAGACAATCCAAAACTGTAATTTTGTATACACCTCCTTGGGAGAAAACTCCTTAAAGCGTGCACGCAGGTCGTTTATTTCTGAATCCATAAATACAGGACTTGGAAGGGAACAGCCAACCAAGTGATAAAGAATGCTATTTTTTTATTTTCTCCTTCATAGTCTTTATTTTAAATTTTCCAATGTTAAAAAACAAACAAACGCAAAATACAAATAGAAAAAGAACAAGACAAAGAAAAAAATAAAAAGTAAAAAATAATAAGAATCAAATTGAACAAATACAGGAGACACACCTATATAAACGTCAGGAGCAACATACACTATTTTGTGTCAAAGTATGTATACTACTTTCCTACTTCACTTAAGTTGGTGCATGTTTTTTTGCCATTTAATTTAATAATAATAATTTATTAGATTTGTATGCCGCCCCTCTCCAAAGACTCATTTGCAATTTAACCCATAGTTTCATATATACTGTACATGAATATTTTGTCATTCAGGTTTTCTCGTAAACACAATATTTGTGTTACATGATCAGGAAGTTGTTTCGCTACACATTGGCCATTACAAATGTGTGTGTCTGTGTGTGTATGTATGTATGTAATAATAATAATAATAATAATAATAATAATAATAATAATAATAATAATAATAATTCTTCAAAGTGTTGGTTATGATCTTTAAAGCCCTACTGGACCAGAGTACCTCCGGAACCGCCTGTTACCGCACGAATCCCAGCGACCAATAAGGTCCCACAGAGTTGGCCTTCTCCGGGTCCCGTCGACTAAACAATGTCATTTGGCGGGCCCCAGGGGAAGAACCTTCTCTGTGGCAGCCCCGGCCCTCTGGAATCAACTCCCCCCGGAGATTAGAACTGCCCCCACCCTCCTTGTCTTTCGTAAATTACTCAAGACCCATCTATACCGCCAGGCGTGGGGGAGTTGAGACGCCTTTCCCCCAGGCTTTTTTATATTTATGTTTGGATATGTATGTGTTTGTTTTTTAAATATGATAGAGTTTTTATGTGCTTTTAATATTAGATTTGTTTTCGCTAGAATATTGTTTTTATTGTTGTTGTGAGCCGCCCCGAGTCTTCGGAGAGGGGCGGCATACAAATCTAATAAATAATAATAATAATAATAATAATAATAATAATAATAATAATTTATTAGATTTTTATGCCGCCCCTCTCCACAGACTCGGCAGCATGTATGTATGTATGTATGTATTTACGTATTTATTTATTTATTTAATTAATTAATTAATTAATTAATTTATAGGCCGCCTCACTCCTGACAGACTCAGGATGGTGTACAACAATAAAATTTGATCAAATGGGAGATCTTGAGTTCAAGTTCTGCCTTAACCATGAAAGCCAGCTTGGTATCTTGGACCAATCACTAGAAGATATGAATTCTGGTCCCTTCTTAGGCATGAAACCCGGCTGGGTGATTTGGGCCACTCCCTCTTTCTTAGCCCAACCCACCTCACAGTGTTGTTGTGGGGGGAAATAGGAAGGTGTGCTGGATATGTTTGCCTCTTTAAGAAGAATACAAATAGATAAATCTTGTATATTTTTATAAATATTTATTTTCACAATCTTTTCATGATAGATAATAGCAACTGGAACAGGAAAGTGTACAATAGGGCAGAAAATAAGATTGTAGTTGATTAGTTAGAGCAGTGTTTCCCAACCTTGGCATCTTGGAGAGATCTGGACTTCAACTCCCAGAATTCCCCAGCCAGCGAATGCTGGCTGGGGAATTCTGGGAGTTGAAGTCCAAATATCTTCAAGTTGCCAAGGTTGGGAAACACTGAGTTAGAGAGTGCTGACACATGCCTGAGGCAATTTATGCTGTGTTTGATTGCCATAAGTATAAAGTGGGCATTTTAAAGAAAATAGAATAGAATAGAATAGAATAGAAACAGGAACAAGAACAAGAACAGAACAGAATAGAATAGAAACAGGAACAAGAATAGAATAGAATAGACTAGAATAGAATAGAATGGAATGGAATGGAATGGAATAGAATAGAATTCTTTATTGGCCAAGTGTGATTGGATACACAAGGAATTTGTCTGGGTGCATATGCTCTCAGTGTACATAAAATAAAATATACATTTGTCAAGAATCATGAGGTAAAAAACACTTAATGATTGTCATGGGGTCAAACAAGCAATGAGGAAACAATATTAATAAAAATCTTAAGGATAAAAGCAACAAGTTACAGTCATACAGTCATAAGTGGGAGGAAACGGGTGATAGGAATGAGGAAAAACTAGTAGTAATAGTAGTGCAGACTTAGTAAATAGTTTGACAGTGTTGAGGGAATTATTTGTTTAGCAGAATTATTTGTTTAGCAGCCTTTTTCTTCTGTGTTCCATATACGTTTGATTTACCAGGATGTTCTTGAGTTCCCGACTAATTTGTGTTTGTTCTTTCTGGATGACGTCGAATGATAAATATGTACAGTGTTCCCTCGATTTTCACGGGTTCGAACATCGCGAAAACTCTATACCGTGGTTTTTCAAAAATATTAATTAAAAAATACTTTGCAGGTTTTTCCCCTATACCACGTTTTTCCCCGCCCGATGACGTCATATGTCATCGCCAAACTTTCATCCGCCTTTAATAAATATTTTTTTTTAATAAACTTTAATAAATAAACATGATGAGTAATAATCTAAATGGTTTCTAAGGGAATGGGAAATTGTAATTTAGGGGTTTAAAGTGTTAAGGGAAGGCTTGAGATACTGTTCATAGCCAAAAATAGTTTTATTTACTTCCGCATCTGTACTTCGCGGAAATTCGACTTTCGCAGGAGATCTCGGAACGCATCCCCCGCGAAAGTCGAGGGAACACTGTATATATATATATATTAGTGTGTCTGACTTTTAGCTGGATGGCTTCTGGTCAGTTCTCTGACAGAATACAAATACAGTAGTCCCTCACCTATCGCTGGTGTTACGTTCCAGACCTGGCCGCGATAGGTGAAATCCGCGATGGGGAATTTATCGACTGATAGTACTTATTTAAGTATTTATATTGTAATTGTTTGGTAAGTTTTCATTGTTTTAAGTGTTTATAGACGCTTCCCACACAGTATTTATTTTAGATACAGTCCTGTATTTAAATACAGTATTTACAATTTTAGATTTTTTTTTTTTAAAAAAACCTGCCGATCGAGTTCGGCGGGCTGTTTAAATCTGCCGATCGACTTCCTCAGAAACCCGCGATGAAGTGAAGCCGCAGTAGGTGAAGCGCGGTATAGCGAGGGAGTACTGTACGTACACAATTTATATTTTTATAGAGAAATAAAAGATTTATTTTAAACATTTAAAAACTATATTTATTTTCATAATCTTTTAACGATAAATACCAGGCCATGTTTTTAGATGACTTTCCTGGTCTTAGGATACTTTTTTAAAGGGTGTTTAGCCCTGGGCTAGCTATCCGAGTAATTGTGGTTTTGGTTGTTTTTTAAATGGGGAACAGGAATTGGAGACTCCCTTTTGGGCCTGTTTTCCTTAACATCAAAGGAGTTCACAGCATTTGTGCAGAAATTAAGTCGGCTCCCACCCTTCCTGACTTGCATTGTGTATAACCCAACCCTGTATGTGGCCCATGTGTGGCAGAAGCACCCGGTGTATATTTCCTGAAATGTATGGAAGGATTTTCACAGAAGCCTCAAAAATGTAATAATTCTCTTCGGTGAACTCGCAAAGCAGTTGTCAATTTTACTAATTTTACAGCTCTTTTGATCACTGTATTCATGTGCAAACGGGAAGTTTCTGACCAACCAATTCATTTTGCAGAATTGATATCTTGACTTCCCTTCTGCAGGAAGCTCCCCTTAGCACTGGAGAAATGTATACAGGTAGGTCATAACTAGTGCAAGTTTGATTCATGAGATATTTTAGTGTTGAATCATACACTGCTATCAGGTTGCAATTTAATGCAAGCCAAAATCCAGTGTGAGGCTAATGTGTTGGGGTTTTGGACACTGATTGGCATATGATGCAATACAATATGATAAATATATGGTGGAATATTTAAAAAAAAGTGTGCAAAAGGAAGAAAAGGAAGGATCCATCATTCAGGGAAAACTCAAAAAAGTAAAGGCTCCTTTTGAAGACGTATTGCATAATATAGGATAAAGTTTGTATATGAATGTATATACATGGAATGTATATTTTCCATTTATTTATTTTATTTATTTATTTCAATTTTTATTTTCCATTTGAATTACTGTAGTTAAGTATTTTATTTATTTATTTATTTATTTATTTATTTATTTATTTATTTATTAATTAGATTTGTATGCCGCCCCTTTCCGTAGACTCGGGGCGGCTCACAACACAATGAAACAATTCATAACAAATCTAATAATTTACAATTTAAAAATTTAAAGTAGTTAAGAAAACCCCATTTTTAAGCAGACATACCTACAAACATACCATACATAAATTATATAGGCCCGGGGGAGATATCTCAATTCCCCCATGCCTGACGACAAAGGTGGGTTTTGAGGAGTTTACGAAAGGCAAGGAGGGTAGGGGCAGTTCTAATCTCTGGGGGGAGCTGGTTCCAGAGAGTCGGGGCCGCCACAGAGAAGGCTCTTCCCCTGGGGTCCGCCAACCGACATTGTTTAGTTGACGGGACCCGGAGAAGTATGAGGCCTGTCTATCTAGATAGCTAGGACTGATATTTAGATTTTGTTTTTATTTCTTTTATCTCTTTTTTGAACTACTCTAGAAATTAGTCTACTCTATAGGTTTGTTAAAATTGAATTTAAGTTGTAGGTATGTTTTGTAATATTTTATTGTTACATGTACATTTATTTAAAAAAAATGTTTAAACTTTTTCCATGTCCCATTTTTGTCAGGCTGTAACCAGCTACCCTATTTTCCCTAGAAATATCACTCCCAATAGTGCAAATTCAAATAATGTGAATTTCATGGGGTTCATTATCAGCACTAATTGAAACCTAGTTGAATCTACAAAAATGTGGGTAGGTTGCTGAAGCCTCCAAAATCAGAGAATCTCTCAGGATTTGTAGGCAAAACCTAATCATCTTGGTTTGATGTACAGATTTTAGAATAGAATAGAATTCTTTATTGGCCAAGTGTGATTGGACACACCAGGAATTTGTCTTTGGTGCATACACTCTCAGTGTACATAAAAGAAAATACACATTTGTCAAGAATCATTTATTTATTTATTTATTTATTATTTAGATTTGTATGCCGCCCCTCTCCACGAACTCGGGGCGGCTCACAACAAAAATATAAACAATCGTACAAATCCAAATAGATTCAATAAATTTAAGTATTTAAAATAGTTTTAAAAAGAACCCCACTATATTAACAAGCACACACACAAACATACCATACATAAATTGTACGTGGCCGGGGGAGGTGTTTCAGTTCCCCCATGCCTGACGACAAAGGTGGGTTTTAAGAACTTTATGGAAGGCAGGGAGAGTAGAAGCAGTTCTAATCTCCAGCGGGAGTTGGTTCCAGAGGGCCGGGGCCGCCCCAGAGAAGGCTCTTCCCCTGGGGCCCGCCAACCAACATTGTTTAGTTGACGGGACCAGGAGAAGGCCCACTCTGTGGGACCTAATCGGTCGCTGGGATTCGTGCGGCAGAAGGCGGTCTCGGAGATATTCTGGTCCGATGCCATGAAGGGCTTTAAAGGTCATAACCAACACTTTGAATTGTGACCGGAAATTGATCGGCAGCCATGACGTACAACACTTAATGATTGTCATAGGGATCAAATAAGCAATGAAGAAACAATCAATATTAATAAAAATCTTAGGATACAAGCAAATCAGGGCATTTGAGTCAAAAGATATTTGAATCAACATCGATATTAAAAAGAAATATTTTATTTTATTTATTTTGTCCAATACACAATAATACACAATGAAGGTTATAGAGGATATAGTAGAGAAGAAATACGAGATATAGGAGAGGCTATAGGACAGGGGACAGAAGGCACTCTAGTGCGCTTATGTACGCCCCTTACTGATCTCTTAGGAATCTGGAGAGGTCAACCGTGGATAGTCTAATGGTAAAATGTTGGGGGTTAGGGGATGATACTATAGAGTCCGGTAAGGAGTTCCATGCTTCAACAACTCAATTACTAAAGTCATATTTTTTACAGTCAAGTTTGGAGCGGTTAATATTAAGCTTGAATCTGTTGCGTGCTCTTGTATTGTTGTGGTTGAAGCTGAAGTAGTCTTTGACAGGCAGGACAAATAAGCAACGAAGAAACAATCAATATTCATAAAAATCTTAAGGACACAACCAACAAGTTACAGTCATACAGTCATAAGTGGGAGGAAATGGGTGATAGGAATGATGAGAAAAAACTAGTAGTAATAGTAGTGCAGACTTAGTAAATAGTTTGACAGTGTTGAGGGAATTATTTCTTTAGCAGTGATGGTGAAAAAACTGTCCTTGTGTCTAGTTGTCTTGGCGTGCAGTGCTCTGTAGCGACGTTTTGAGGGTAGGAGTTGAAACAGTTTATGTCCAGGATGCGAGGTGTCAGTAAATATTAAAGTAAATATTAAAGAAAGTTTTGTATAATCGGGTGGGTGGATATAGGTACCATAAACCATAATGTGTTTCATTTTAGATATGTGTGAACCTGACCACCTTGGTTTGCAAACTATGTGGATCAGGGTACTACTCGGGTAGTACAAACAGATTTCAACAAACAGATTAGTTTAAGAAACTATCATTCCTGGTTTCTACAAATGTATGAACCAACCCTCCCAACCACCCCCTGAATTTCTTTCCACCAGACAAATTCAATCATCAGTTAGGGGTGCTTTGATTTTGATCCGTGAAGATTACAGGGTTGAATTCAACTGGCCCCTTCAAACTATGCAATGTAATGTTTACACAACTTACTAATGCTTGAAGCAGACATCTGGCAAATGTAAGCAGTAGGTTGGCACAAGCCAAATTAAAAGCAATGCCCACCATGGCTGGCTGAGATGTGCCAATCTAGATTGCGAGGAAGGACGAGACAGCAAAGATTGCCAGGTTTACTGACTGTGGTCTGACTTAGCACAACTTCCTGGCTTTGCATGCACAAAACAATCCACAAACGGAGCCTTATCTCGCAGGCAGAATTTGCTCCAATACATTGTGAACCAACAAACTACACAGCCACCCAATTTTTTCCTTCTGTGTTGCTTGAATCTGGCCAATCGGTTCTCCAAAACCGGCTGCAGGATGCAAAACAGCCCTCGACCTCTCACGGACCTTGGTCTGGTCACGGGGTGTTTTGCTTTCTGGTTTTATGATGACCTATTGTTTCAACGGTTTCACGCACACTTTTCCCCCCTTTTCTTTTAAAACATCGGGCAGGCGTCCAATAATGAATGAGAGACAGCGAAGGTCTCTCTTTTTACAGTATACTGTATATTATTATTTAAATTGTACCGTTTTCTAATTGGCCAGCAGGAACCAAACCAAGACCCAATCAGCTTGCAAGACCAATGGGCTGACCTCATTAGTTTGCATTGTTATTATTTCTCCCGCCCTTCGCCCCCTCCCCCTTATTTTTTGCTAGGTCAAAGAAGGGAAGGAGCAATAAATAAATAAATGAAAACAAACCAGCTGGCTTGGGCAGGGGGGGGGGCTCGATGGGCATCCGAGACATTATCAATGTTGCCAGCTTTTCAGTAGATGAATGGAATAGAATGGAATATTAGAATAGAATAGAATAGAACAGAACAGGAATTTTATTGGCCAAGTGTGATTGGGCACACAAGGAATTTGTCATTGGTGCATGGTCAGGTTTGCACAGCTGGTCAGAACTGCACAGCTAATAGAGCTGGGGATTATGATGTAGAGCAGAGGTCTTCAAACTTGGCAATTTTAAGACTTGTGGACTTCAACTCCCAGAATTCTCCAGCCAGCTATTTGGGGACCCCTGATGTAGAGGCTTTTTAGGTTTATAAATAATATATTCTATACTGGGGTTTTTTTGTATTTACCCCTCTTGTTCTTTGATATTGTTGGTATTTTAAAATATTAGAGATTTTAGATCAGTTATTTAGTTAACTAATTGGGTTTGCCACTGTATTGTATTGTTTTTATTATGTTGTAAGACGCCCCGAGTCTTCGGAAAGGGGAGGCATGGAAATCCAATAAATAAATCCAATAAATAAATAAATTTATTCTCACGACGCCCAGAATCCTACTGGAGTTGGGCGGCAGGGAAATCCAATTAGATAAATAAACAAATAATTACTAATAATGGGTGGCTTCGATTTGAAGCCTCGCCCCCCCTCTCCCCCAGCCACGTTCATTCTCCTACTTTGAAGTCCTCCAAGAGAGAGCTCCCGTTTGAAAGATAAAGAGGGGCAGGTGGTTGAGAATTTATGTATTTATTTGTTTCTTTTGTTTTGTCCAATACACAATAAAGGTTATAGAGGATATATACGAGTGGAATGTATCAAAGAGAGTATAGAAGAGAAATATAGGAGTAAAATATAACTAGAGAGAAATAGCAGAAAATATAAGAGATAAAAGAGATATAATAGATAGATGATGGATAGAAGAGAAGATATAGGAAAGACTATAGGACAGGGGACAGCAGGCTAATGCAGTCATAACTTTTTCTTAAAAAAAAAAACATTCGTCCTGAATGAATGCACAATTTAGACCAAGCTGGACAGCCGCCCAAAGCCCAAATGTGTGCCAAGGGCGGTAGAGGCGGCCGCGCTTGGCCCTTAAAAGAGAAAAACCAAAAGGCGGACTCTTTGCGCGAATCCAAACCCGGGAAGCGCAAGCAAGCCAAGGCGAAGCCGGAGACCGGTGGTGGCGGCGGCACCACCGCTTCTACCGCTGCCCTGCCTTTCCTCCCTCTCTTTCTCCCACCGGGGAGGAGTTTTCCGTAAGCAGCGGGCGTGGGCATTTAAAAGGAAGGGCGGCGACAAGCGGCACAAAAGATCGCTATAGGCTTAAAGCGAGGTTGCAGCGGAGGCAACGGGAGGGAAAAAGGGCGGCGGGAGGGAGCCAGGCAAAGCAAGCGAAAGCAAGCAGGCGCGTCGGCTAGGGCGCACGGCCGCCCGCCCTTCCTTCCTTCCTTCCCAGCCCCTGCGGCAGCCGAGGCATCCCGGCCGGGCGGTGAGAGAGCCCGCAGAGCGCCGCCGCCGCTTAGCGGGCATCCCTCCTCCACTTTTTAAAAGAAAGTTGGGAAGTCCGGAGGATCCCCCCCCCTTCCCTTCCCTTCCCAGCGGATAGGAAGTGTTGCTTTCCGGCCTCAGAGTCTACCCCACCCTCCTGGAAGTCGGGGCGTCCTCCAAGCTAGCCTTGGCCGGAGGAAGGGACCGAAGCCGGCGTGGATCCCGTCCCCGGAGGTTCCCCGAGCAGCCCTCCTCCTCCACCTGACCGGGGGGGCGAAGAGAGCTCCCCGAACTTCTCCGCCCGCCGAGCGGATGCGCCAACGCCTTTGGAGGCCGCCGGAGATGCGTCTCGCCGGAAACAGGGGAGCCAAGAGGGTGGCGTGATCGGGGCAAAAAGAGGCGAAGAAGCGGCCCAGAAGGATTCCAGGTCGGCCGAGGAAGGAAAGGTGGCCGCCGAGCGAGAGGCCCCCGCTGCGCCGCCGCTTCCCCCGGACGCCCGTGTCCTCCTTTGCTCCGGAGGTGAGCGCGTAAAAACGCTTCTTGGAGAGCCTGGCTGGCCTTCCCCTCCCTCCCTCGCCTGCCCGCCCGCCGTCGTCGCTGCTGCTGCTGCTGGGCTGCTCAAGCTGAGCCGGGCCACACCCTCGCCTGCTCTTCCTTGATAGCGGGGAGAGAGGAAAACCGGTCGCCCTCCCGCTTTCCACGCGAACGGGGCGGCAGGCCGGGTTTGCGCTTTTACGCAGCCCGCGGGGCCAGCTTCCCTCCCCAAAAGGCGTTGAAGTCTGTCGGGGGTCGCTGGCTCGCCGGAGGAAGAGGAGGAGGCGAGATCCTGGGCGAATGAAGCCAGCCGGGAAGTTTTAACGTTGCTCTTTGTATTATTGGCAGGTCTGCGTCGCGGCGGCAGCCGAGGAGGAGGAGGAGGCGGCTGGGTTCCACCTGGCCTCTCGGGGAGAGAAAAGTCAGCCGGAGCCGCGAAGATGCCCTTAAAGAACCGAGGCTTTGAGGGTCCCATGAGCCAGTGGCGGCCACCGCAGGGGTTTTCATCCGCAGGCTGGATGTTGTGACCTGTGTCTGGAGTGGCGGAAGCACCTTTTGGAAGGTGGAGGGGACCCTGGGTGGCTTCTGGCCCTGCTTGATTTCGACTCCTGCGGCGGGGGATCCGCAGGCCCCCTTTCTCTCCCTCCGGTGGCTCCAAGACTCTGGTTTTATTGGTGCAGATTAATGGAATGATGGTGCGGAAAGGGCAGAGCGATCCTGCCGGGCTCAGCGGGGGCTCCTCGGAAGGCAGCTGGAAGCGGGGTGGCGGCAGCGGAGTCCCCAGAGGCATGCGTGTGCCCCTCCGGCGCCATGGCTAGCGGCGGCTCTGACAAGTCCACGTCTGAGACATCCACCCCGGACGGCAGCGCTTTGCCAAGGAAGAAGCTCGTGGCCACCTGCGACCTGTGCAAGATCAAGATGCAGCTGGTGGCGGATCTGCTCCTGCTGACCAGCGAGAGCCGGCCTGTCCAGACGGAGAGCTTGTCCGTCTTCGGAGAATCCTTCGAAAAGTGCAGGGACACCATCATCGCCAGGACCAAAGGCCTCTCCATTTTGACCCACGACGCCCAGTGCCAACTCAACATGGGCCGTTTCGCTGAGGTGGGGGACATCCTGGGGGAGATGGGGGACTTGGTCGTCTCTCTGACCGAGTGCTCGGCCCACGCCGCTTACCTGGCGGCGGTGGAGACGCCGGGCGCTCAGCCGGCTGTACCCGGCTTGGTGGATCGCTACAAGGTGACCAGGTGTAAGCACGAGGTGGAACACGGATGTGGGGTCTTGAAGACCACCCCTCTGGTTGACCTGAGCCCTCAGCTCCTTCTGGAGGTCTCTCAGAACATGTCCAAGAACTTGAAGTTCCTGACCGACGCCTGCGTCCTGGCCAGCGAGAAGTCCAAGGACAGGTTCGCCAAGGAGCAGTTCAAGCTGAGCGTCAAATGCATGAGCACCAGCGCTTCTGCTCTCCTGGCTTGCGTCCGGGAGGTCAAGACGTCCCCCAGCGAGCTGACGCGCAACCGGTGTGTCTTGTTTAGCGGACCTTTGGTGCAGTCCGTGTGCGCGTTGGTGGGCTTTGCCACGGAGCCTCCGTTTTTGGGTCGAGCGGCCACCATCAACCCCGAGGGGAAAGCGGTGCAGACGGCCATTCTGGGCGGGGCGATGAGCGTTGTCTCGGCTTGCGTGCTCCTTACTCAGTGCCTCAGGGATATAGCCCAACACAACGACAGTAGCGCCAAGATGGCTGAATACAGGGAGAGGTTGAGGAACTCGGCGTGCGCGGTCTCCGATGGCTGCAACCTGTTGTCTCAGGCCCTAAGGGAACGCTCGTCACCCCGGACTTTACCACCAGCAAATGCAAATTCTGTGAATTAAATCTATTTGGGTTTGTAATTTTTTTTTAGATTGCATGGCCCGCCTTTCAGATAAAAGATACGGCATCCCTTTCCTGCCCCCAGGTTTTCTCTTTGTATACCAAAGAATTTGTGTAGCGCAGTCCTTTAATTCTTCTTCTGGCTAAAAAGTAACAGTGTGAGCAAGCTGTGAATCCGTGCTTTTTTAGCTTAACATGTCATAATGTTTTACCTGGGGAAGAGAACAGATGCACATCCCCTCCGCAAAATCTTTAAATCAGTGATGGCGAACCAATAGCACAGGTGCCACAGGTGGCGCACGGAGCCATATCTGCTGGCGCGCAAGCTGTTGCCCTAGCTCAGCTCCAACATGCATGTGTGGGCTGGCCAGCTGTTTGTGGCTGCACCGAGGCTCTGGGAGGGTGTTTTTGGCTTCCAGACAGCCTCAGGGGGATGGGGGAGCATGTTTTTACCCTCCCCTGGCTCCAGGGAAGCCTTTGGAGCCTGGGGAGGGCGAAACACGAGCCTACTGGGCCCACCAAAAATTGGGAATCAGTCTGTTTTCCGCCTCCAGAGGGCCTCCGAGAGGCCGGGGAAGCTGTTTTTGCCCTCCCCAGGCATTGAATCACGGGCGTGTGCGATAGCTTGCGTGCACGCTCTTTCGGCACCTGAGGACACAAAGGCTCGCCATCACTGCTTTAAATTATCCCTGCAGCCTTATATTTAAGCATGGAACTGTAGTGGTCTTAAGCAGGTAGAACTCCATTCAGGCAAGAAAGGGAGCAAAGGAAAAGCATTTCCTTCCTTCTGCTTGGCCCTAAATCAAGGTCAGTCCACGGAGGACAAGGGTCTCCTCTTTTGAGTAGGCCTTGTGCAAAATGATTTAAATGCCCTGTTCTTCGAATCGCTGGCTGCCAGGAGGCTCTTAGGACCTTGCCCAGGCTAGTAACCTTGGAATGATTTTTGAGGCTTTCATGCTTCGTTGCTTCCTTCTTTCGCTGAAGCCTGTGGTCACGCAGGGGTTACGGTAATCCTAGGAAAGGTTTACTGACGGGGGTCCAAGCTTCTTCTTTTTTTTTTTTTAATCGTGCTGGATGCGATTTTTTAAAAATGTTAAGAGATACGGGATGGTCCTACCAAAATGTCCTAGATTTTATTGTTCAGTTGAGCAGGAAGAAGAAAAAAGAGACAGAGAGAGAGAGAGAGAAGAAGAAAAAAAGTTACCTCAGTTTTCATGTACTCTGGAAGAAAGAAAACTTTTAAGAATGGGTGTAGCTACGATTTTATTTTTTATTTTTTTGTATGGTTACTTTGGAATCGAGTGATGGGTTATAGAAGTGCATTTGCAAAGCTGGGTGTCATTTTCGAATGGGGGGAGCTACTGTGAGTGTGTTAAAAATAGGGATTGGGTAAATTACACTATAACAATGAGTGGTTTTGATTTTTAATTATTATTTTTTCAGTGTTTTTTTTTTTTTAAATCTTGCATGTACTGGAGTATTTATTTCATCTATTAAAATGTTGTTTCTCAGCCTTTTGTGAATCTCTCTTAAAGAATACCCTCTGTTGTGTCAATGTGTCTTCTCCCCCACCCCCAAAAGTGGACGATTCGGGAGGAGGTTTAATTTAATATGAGCTTCTGTAGATTTGAATTCCCTTGACATTTTAAAGTGACACCTCCTTTTGCTTTCTCCTCTCCTTTGCTTGCATTTACCTGCATTGAACTTTGCCGAAGTTGGAGTTTGAGAACTTGAATGGCTATGTTCTTTTCCAGAATACAGTGATCCCCCGATCATTGTGAGGGTTCCGTTCCAGGACCCCCCGCAATGATCGGTTTTTCGCGAAGTAGCGCTGCGGAAGTAAAAACAGCTATGGTGTTTTTACTTCCGCAGCGCTAGCGAGGAGCCGAAGATTGGGGTTCCTGGGAAGGGGATTCAGCTGGGAAGCGGCGCTGGGGTTTCCCCACCGCCCACGCAAACTCCTCGCTGACGCTCGCCTGCCCTTCGCCCGCCCACGCCGCTCGCTCGCACCGCTTCCCAGCTGAGTTCTGAAGCCAATTCGCTTCAGGACTCAGCTGGGAAGCGGCGAGAATGAACGGCGTGGGCGGGCGAAGGGCGGGCGAGCGGCAGCAAGGAGTTTGCGTGGGCAGTGGGGAAACTCCTCGCTGATGCCCGCCGCTCGCCCTCCCGCCAGCAAGAGGGGGAAGACCCAGGGAAGCCGCCCAGCAGCTGATCTGCCCGGCGCCATCTACGCATGCGTGCCCATAGGAAAAAGGGCGTGCATGCGCAGATGGTGTTTTTACTTCCGGGTTCAAAAATCGCCATATAGCCATTTCGCAATGATCGGGAACGCAATACCCGGGGGATCACTGTATTCCCAAATGAGCTGTACTTTATCTGATCCAAATGTTCCAAAAATGGACCTTAGATATAGAAATATAGAAGATTGATGGCAGAAAAAGACCTCATGGTCCATCTAGTCTACCCTTATACGATTTCCTGTATTTTATCTTGGGATGGATTTTTGTTTATTCCAGGCATGTATAAATTCAGTGACTGTGGATTTACCAACCACGTCTGCTGGAAGTTTGTTCCAAGGATCTACTACTTTTTCAGTCAAATAGTATTTTCTCATGTTGCTTTTGATCTTTGCCCCAACTAACCTCAGATTGTGCCCCTTTGTTCTTGTGTTCACTTTTTCGGAGTATAAGACGCACTGTTAAAAACACTTCCCTCCTGAACTTTATTTACCTCTTTAACATATTTTAATGTTTCGATCATGTCCCCCATTTCCCTTCTGTCCTCCAGACTATACAGATGGAGTTCATGAAGTCTTTCCTGATACGTTTTATGCTTAAGACCTTCCACCATTTTTGTAGCCCGTCTTTGGACCCGTTCAATTTTATCCACCTCTTTTTGTAGGCGAGGTCTCCAGAACTGGACACAGTATTATTCCAAATGGGGTCTCACCAGCGCTCTATACAGCGGGATCACAATCTCCCTCTTCCTGCTTGTTATACCTCTATGCAGCCAAGCATTCTACTCGCTTTCCCTCCCTCTGTGTGTCTCTCTCTCTTGCTCTCTTGCTTCCTTTCTCTCTCTCTTGCTTTCTTTTTCTCTCTCTCCTGCTTTCTCTCTTTCTCTTGCTTTCTTTCTCTCTCTTTCTTTCTCTCACTCTCTTTCTCTCTCTCTTGCTTTCTTTCTCTTTCTCTATCCCCTCTTGTGGCACACCTGACCATGTTCCGCGGCACACTAGTGTGATGCGGCACACTGGTTGAAAAACACTGATCTAGAGCCCATGGAGCGACTCCCTCTGTTCAAGACATGCATGTTGTTTTCTTTAAAGCGTGGATATCAGAATTTGTCATGCTTTAGCAAAGCCCACATCACCTTTGATATCTGTTGGTAGTGGAAGACGGCTGGCTGTTCGCTGGCATGTTTTTCCTGCAAAAGAACCTTTCTGCAACCGGAGCAAAAGAATTCTCATTAGCTAAGAGTTCTTTTCCTGGCATCTTTAATAAAAGGACAATCGGTCAAGTTCTCGGGGAATTCTGGGAGCTGCTCCATGGGTCTTAAAATGCCAAAGTTAGACGCACCTGTTTTAATGGGAGTGGACGTAACCATTTCAAGAGTTGTAACTGGCAAAAGCTATTCCTGAATTTTACCTTTTGGCCTTGCTCTACCAGTATAAGAGGTGTGAAGCTGGATGTTTATATCTAATTATTTTTCCCCTTTCTTAATTGTTTTAAAAGATCATGGTCAAACTGTTTTAAGGTATGGTTTTTCAGCCACTTCCTAATCATGGCCGTAATCTCCAGCATAAGCATCTGGCATATGGGTTATTGATTGATTTGATTTGATTTGATTTGTATGCCGCCCCTCTCCCTAGACTCGGGGCGGCTAACAACAGTAATAAAAACAGCATAAACAATCCAATATTAAAATAGTTAAAAACCCTTATTATAAAACCAAACATACATACAGACATACCATGCATAACATTGTAAAGGCCTAGGGGGAAAGAGTATCTCAGTTCCCCCATGCCTGGCGGCAGAGGTGGGTTTTAAGAAGCTTACAAAAAGCAAGGAGGTTAGGGGCAATTCTAATCTCTGGGGGGAGTTGGTTCCAGAGGGCCGGGGCCACCACAGAGAAGGCTCTCCCCCTGGGTCATGTAACCTCTTTCATTGTTACTCTCTCCGAATAAGGTTTTTTTTAAAGCCCTAACCACGGGGTAAAACAATGTGCTGAAGCTAACCAGATTAAGGATGATAGCCAGATGAATACCTAGTAATAAAATTATTTTCCCTATTTTTCTCCCCCAAAACTCAGTTGTGTCTTATACTCCAGTGCGTCTTATACTCCGAAAAATATTTTAGATGCCACCCAATTCCAAATGGATTCTGGGCGGCTTATAATCATAAAATAATATAGATTGCAATCATAACAGGAATACAAAGCAATATAAAAATACATTTGATACACCACAAAAAATCATACATACTCTCAGTCATTCATGGTAGAACCAAGATGGCAAATTAACAGCCCCTGGTCTGCCGGGAAAGCTAGGTCTTAACGGCTTTCTGGAAGGCCAGTGGGGTGGGCACAGTGTGGATCTCCAGTGGTATTTGTTTCCAAGGCATTGGAGCCTCCACAGAGAAGACCCTTCCCCGCAGCCCCACCAGCCAACATTGTTGGACAGGACCCGGAGAAAGCCAACTCTTTGGGCCCTTATTGGTTACAGGGTGGTATGAGGTAGAAGGCGGTCTGGCAAATAGTCTGGTTAGAATGCAATATAGAATGCAATAATAATAATAATAATAATAATAATAATAATAATAATAATAATAATAATAATATGCCACCTGTGGCACACATGCCATAGGTTTGCAATCATGGATATAGACCGTGCTCACTAAACCTTGAAGCCTAACCCCTGCCCAACGAGTCTTGATTACTTTTGGGGTTCCTTTCAAATATATAATAATAATAATAATAATAATAATAATAATAATAATAATAATAATAGAATAGAATAGAATAGAATAGAATTTTATTGGCCAAGTGTGATTGAACACACAAGGAATTTGTCTTGGTGCATATGCTCTCAGCGTACAATAATAATAATAATAATAATAATAATAATAATAATAATAATAATAATAATAGTTTATTAGATTTGTATGCCATCCCTCTCCGAAGACTCGGGGGCGGCTCACAACACAATACACAATATACAAATCCAATATTAAAAACCGATAAAAACCCTTATCATAAAAAGGTTCATCGCACAACCCAAACAAAACCATACATAACTTGTATTAGCTAAGGGGCATATCAACTTCCCCAAGCCTGGCGACATAGGTGGGTTTTTAGGAGCTTGCGAGAGGTAAGGAGGGTGGGGGCAGTTCTAATGTCTGGGGGGGAGTTGATTCCAGAGGGCTGGGGCCACCACCGAGAAGGCTCTTCCTCTTGGTCCCGCCAGACGACATTGCTTAGTCGACAGGACCCGGAGAAGGCCAACTCTGTGGGATTGCTGGGATTCGTGTGGCAGAATGCGGTTCTGGAGGTATTCTGGTCCGACGCCATGTAGGGCTTTATATTGCAGGCAAATCCTGCCCACAGCCTGGACTTCAATCCTGACGGGGCTCAAGGTCGACTCAGGGTTGTACAAACTCCACCTGAATTTGATAAAATGAGGACCCAGATTGTTGGGGGCAGTAGGCTGACATGTGTAAACCTCTAAGAGAATGCTGTTAAGAGCTACGGAGCAGGAGATAAGTATGAAGCGCTATTGCATTTGTATTGTGCTTGGAACTGTTCCTGAGGAAGGGGAGGCGAACCCAAACATCACGTGAAGCCATAATGTGATTTATTTAGATTAAATAACCAACTATGAGTCATGTTTTATTAACTCAGGTTTATCATGCTGTCATCACCCGAGCCAGGATGGTTGACTGGGGAAGACAGCAATGACAAAATGTTGGTTAACTACAATGTACCTAGTGATTGGTCGTTCCGCTACAACAAGGTGGGAATTGGAGACAGAAATAATACAGTATTGACCATCTGGGCAGCAATGGCTTTTCGAAATTCCTTGATCATTTTACCCATCGTATGCTCTGGGGACAGCTTAGGCCCAGTGCTTTGGCTTCTTTCCTAACTCTTTGAAACACTCTTGACTCAGCTGTGGGTTGTTGGTTTTTTAAAAATCTCAACAATAGTTGCAGTTGCCTCTATACTTTCTTTAAGTCTTTCGGAGTTAGAGAAAAGCAACTTTGGAACCGAAGCATAGCCCATAAAATCATCTGCTACAACATCCTTCCTGTCAATGACTACTTCGGCTTCAACCACAACAACACATGAGCATACAACAGATTAAGTAAACCACTCCAAACTTGACTGCAGGAAATATGACTTTAGTAACCAAGTAGTTAATGCATGGAACTCACTACCTGACTCTGTAGTATCATCACCTAACCCCCAAAACTTTACCCTTAGTCTATCCACTCTTGACCTCTCCCCGATTCCTAAGAGGTCAGTAAAGGGTGTGCATAAAAGCACCAGTGTTCCCACCGTCCCCTGTCCTAATGTTTCTCTCTTACTAGTATCATGTACAGTATATAAACATAGTTATTTCTTTGTATATTATCAATACATACTTCGCCAAATAGATAGATAGATAGATAGATAGATAGATAGATAGATAGATAGATAGATAGATAAAAATAATTAAATATTGGTTCATCATAGAACACTTATGTGCAGAGGCTTTAAAAAAATATATTAGGCGTTCCTTTTTTAAACATATGTGGGGCAGTGGGGAGTCCCCCCTGTTTATGGGGAGGAAAATAGCACATAGGTTGTTTGATCTGGAAAGCATGATTGTTTGCAAAGTTAAGTGAGCTAATTCCTATTAAAACCAAGGGATTTGGATACGCAAAATAGCACATTCCTAGATACTCGTTCAGAAGTAATTCCCCATTGCAGATGGAATTTAAATTGTCCGAGGTCTTGGGATTAATTTTGAAATGAAAAAGGGATAAATCAAGAGATGGATGGATGTAGTCCATGCTCCTTTGTGCTAAACTGTAACGCTCTTTGTTTAGTTTGGACTAGCGTGTTGCATGGATCCTACCTCCCGTGGTTTTAGTCAGTCGACTATGGTAAAATAAGACGCGGTTTAGCATGATGTGTGAACACAACCATCTGTTTAGTAAGTTTCTTTTCAATTGCAGCTTGCTTTTTTATTTGGGGGTGGGGGTTTAGTTGTCTGTGATGATGGTATTGATCTATGATTACAGAATATAGATGACAGATTAACAGAATTGGAAGGGACCTTGAAGGTCATCTAGTCCTGTGATGTCCGTCCATCATGTTCGAAGAGGACCTTGACATCTAATGGGTTGTGGGCTTTCCATGATGTGTCCGCAGGTGGCTGGTAAGGCCTATACAGGCATGAAATGTTCTACCATACGTTGGGCAGACGTGTGGGCACCGTTGTCGCAGTATTCGCACTTCTCGCTTCGCGGAGTGCTCGCTTCTCTTCTGCTCTGAATGTTTGAAAGGAAGAGAAGAGAAAAAGAAGAGGGGGAGGGAGGAAGAAACAAAAGGAGGGGGGTTGTGGTTGGCTCTGGCCCAGCTCCTGCCCCAAGGAATGTGGAGGTGGAGGCAGGGGAAACATCAACATGTCATAGGCCTGTTTTATTGCCGACAGAGTCAGGGAGTGCAGTTTCCTCAGATGAAGAAGAAGGTGGGGGTGACTTGGAAGAGGGGGGCTTGGCACACAGCCCAGGAAGCCAATCACCATGATCTTCGGTCGATTCGGATGAGGAAGTGTTAGACCCACGCAGGCGCAGACTTATGCATTGAAGAGACTAATTGAGGACATATTACAGGAGATAAGAGAGGCCACCTGTGTTTGGGTGGAGTTCCAGCAATTAGAGCTGCTGCTATAAATAGCAGCATGCTAGTTTGGCCGTTGTGGAAGGTTATCTGATCGCAGTTCTTCAGGATCGTGCCTCGCTGTGTCTGAACTTTGTTTTGTGGATTTTTCACGCCTTTGACACCAAAGCAGAGTAAAGTGTGTGTGTGTTTCACTTCGCGGGAAGAAGGAAGGCTGTGACATTTCTTCACAGCTACTAGCTAAGTATTTAAGGGACTTGTACAGCCAACAAGGTTGTTTTGGGGAAGAGTGCTCTTTGCAATACAAAAAGGGTGCTTTGTTTCTTTTGAATTTTGTGATAAAGGACATTGTTTTGAATTTTCAAACGTGTGTGTGTCTGAAAATTGTACCCGTGAATTTTCGGGAGGCTTCCACCAGAGAGCCCGGCAGAACAGGGATGCGATGGTCTAGCATAGTGATGGCGAACCTCTTTTCCCTCGGGTGCCGAAAGAGCATGTGTGAGCGCTCTTAGACTCAGGGCGGCTTACAACATGTTAGCAATAGCAAATTTTTGTTGTTTGGTTTTTAAATATGATAGGGTTTTATATGCTTCTTTTTTAATATTAGATTTATTTCGCTATAATATTGTTTTTTATTATTGTTGTGAGCTGCCCTGAGTCTTCAGAGAGGGGCAGCATACAAATCTAATAAATTATTATTAATTATTATTATTTTTAACAGAGCCAGCCTATTGCCCCCACAATCTGGGTCCTCATTTTACCCACCTCAGAAGGACGGAAGGCTGAGTCAAACTTGAGCCGGTGCTGGGATTTGAACTGCTGACCTGCAGATCTACAGTCAGCTTTAGTGTCCTGCATTACTGCACTCTACCTGCTGCGCCACCCCGGCTCTTTCTCCCTGTGGGCATATCCACCATTGCCAGTTGCTCTTCTGGTTTTCAATGTACAAGAAAACAGCCCGAAATGTGGCTTGAAAAATGGGGCGTGGGAGGGGGCGCATGCTTTGGGCACTCGACACCAAGAAGTTGCCATCACTGATCTAGACCAAACCCCCCCCCCCCCAAGCAGGAGACCCTTCACCATTTCTGACAAATGGCTGTCCAATCTCTTCTTGGAAGTCTGAAATGATGAATTCTGGCAGAATTGGCCATAAATTTGTGTGTTGAAGTGTTGTATAGATGTGTAGAAGTGGCACATTTCACTAGTACACTGTAATCCAGGATTTCAGTAGGCATTTCTGCTTGTTTTAGCTAGTTCCCTGTTGTTTGTACTCCATTTGTCCATGTTCTACATAGATTAGTACAGTGATACCTCTACTTGCAAACTTAATTCGTTCTGTGACCGGGTTCTTAAGTAGAAAAGTTTGTAAGAAGAAGCAATTTTTCCCATAGGAATCAATGTAAAAGCAAATAATGTGTGCAATTGGGGAAACCACAGGGAGGATGGCAGCCTTGTTTCCTCCCAGGAGATTCCTAGAGAGGCCCCAGGGAGGCTTCTCCCTACCTTTTCTGGCCCTGTTTCCTCCCAGTAGATTCCTAGAGAGGCCACACGGAGGCTTCTCCCTGCATTTTCTGGCCCTGTTTCCTCCCAGGAGATTCCTAGAGAGGCCCCACGGAGGCTTCTCCCTAACTTTTCTGGCTCTGTTTCCTCCCAGGAGATTCCTAGAGAAGCCCCATGGAGGCTTCTCCCTGCCTTTTCTGGCCCTGTTTCCTCCCAGGAGATTCCTAGAGAGGCCCCACGGAGGCTTTTCCCTAACTTTTCTGGCCCTGTTTCCTCCCAGTAGATTCCTAGAGAGGCCACACGGAGGCTTCTCCCTGCATTTTCTGGCCCTGTTTCCTCCCAGGAGATTCCTAGAGAGGCCCCACGGAGGCTTCTCCCTAACTTTTCTGGCTCTGTTTCCTCCCAGGAGATTCCTAGAGAGGCCCCATGGAGGCTTTTCCCTAACCTTTCTGGCCCTGTTTCCTCCCAGGAGATTCCTAGAGAGGCCCCATGGAGGCTTCTCCCTACCTTTTCTTATTACAATTTCAGAGGCTCGGGTTTGTATATGGAAAATGGATCTTGAGAAGAGGCAAAAAAATCTTGAACACCCGGTTCTTATCTAGAAAAGTTCATAGGTAGAGGCGTTCTTAGGTAGAGGTACCACTGTATTGGGTTTTCCTCCATCCATGAAAATATCTATGATTGCAATTTTGCAGCTGGGTTATATTTTTATTCTGCAACATCATGATTTGGAGAAACAAAATATTTGTTTATTCTTGCCTTGGTTACTTCAAATGGAAGTGAAAGTTACTATTTTCCCCCCTGAATTTGGAAAATTAGGGAAATTTACAGTCTTAGAAAATGTGCAGTTTCAATTTCTGTTTGGAAAGAAATACAACATTCTACATAATTTCCCCTTCTCATTTTTTTTTGTAAGTGCTAGGCACATAAACATTTCTGTGTTGTTCCCCTACCAACTCTCCTTCAGTTTGATGAAAGACAAATTTGTTTTTTGAACTTTATTCACAAATAAATTAATTCTTGTGGGTGGCGTTTGGAATGCTTTTGCTTGTAAGGTTGTGAGATGGCAGAGGGAGAGTATGTGGAATTCTGGTTTCAATAGGAAAGAATAAATATAGTTCAGGGTTGAACTTTGGAGTCCTTGGTGATCTCTGAATTTAAGGGTTGATTTGTAGATGTTTCATCACCCAACTAGGTAACATAATCAGTGCTAGAAGGGAGCAGGGTTTGCATCCTGTTGATACACAATAGCTTGCCTTATCAATGCTGGTCAGGGTGTTTTGTCCTTGGTACTTCCTTGATTATGCCGTTGCTTATTGCTTGATGGTTTGAGTTGGTAACTTCCTTGATTAGGATATTGTTATAGGTTCAAACCTCACTCCGTAAGTGAGTCATGTTAAGTGTTAAGGTGTGTGCAGAGTAATCTCTTAGTAGTCAAAATTACTATACACAGAGGAAACGTGGAGATTATGTGTATCTGAATTGTATTACTGCATTCAGTTTTGGTTGCCATGATGCTAAAAGGATATTGAGACTCTAGAAAAAGTGCAGAGAAGAGCGAGAAAGATCATTAGGGGACTGGAGGCTAAAACATATGAAGAATAGTTGCAGGAACTGGGCATGGATAGTTTAATGAAAAGAGGGACCAGGGGAGACATGATAGCAGTGTTCCAATATCTCAGCCCGTTACTGAATAAACTCTGTGTTCTGTCGGGCTCTCTGGTTGAATCCTCCCAAAAATTCACAGGTACAAATTTCAGACACACACACGTTTGAAAATTCAAAACAATGTTCTTTATAATGAAAATTCACTTAAACCAAGCCCTCTTTTGGTATAGCAAAGAGCACTCGTCTCCAACCAAACTGGTAATTTGTACAAGTCCCTTATCAGTTCTGTGATACTTAGCTTGCAGCTGTGAGGCAATTCACAGTCCTTCTTTCACCAAGTGAAACACACTTTGCTCTGGTTTAGTTTCAAAGCGGGGGAAAATCAGCACACAAAAGGTCAAAGTCAGCAAAGCAGGCACGAAACACAACGATCAGATAATCCTCCACAATGGCCAAACCCACAGGCTGCTATTTATAGCAGCCTCACTAATTACCACAGCCCCACCCAACCTCAGGTGGCCACATTTTCTTTGATAATAATCTCTCAGTTGTTGTTGCCTATGCATCGCTCTCCGCATGCGTGGCTGTATCATTAACTCTTGTTCTGAATCCAAGGAGGAGCTAGATAATTGATCTCCTTCTGAGCTGTCTGCCACACTTCTCCTCCCTGTCACTCATGTCTTCTTGGTCAGAGGAGCCTTTGTCATCAGATTCCACTGGGAGGGGGCAAAACAGGCCTGCAGCATGTGGATGTCTCCCCCACATCCACAGTCCTTGGGGCAGGAGCTGGGCCAGAGCGAACCACAACACTCTGTATTTAATTCTGTCTTTGGTGATGGGAAGTTCACTGGATGTCATTGCCTTCTATCTTTTCCTTTAGTCTACCTCACAAGGTTGTTGTGTACACAGGAAATTGGTGGAGGGAGTGCTCGATACCACCGTATTTTGGGAACTCGGGTCAAGGACCATTGGTTTTAAATGGAAATAAAATCTTGGTGGAAAACAGCTTTCCTAAAATAGCATTAAATGAAGCTGACTGTCACAAGAGACCCAATTGTCTCATTTTACTGATATCCCCAACTAATCTATTTTTAGCAGCGTGGAACAGAAATCTGCATTTTTCTGCCAGTTCTCATTAGATTTCAATGAATGTTTAGATGCAAGATTCCTGCATTTCCCTTGATTTGGAGGTGATCGGAGAATGGAGGGCATGAGTGAATTTTAAAAGTCACCTGTTTTGGAACAGGTGAATCCGAGCTGGAAGAGACCTCAGTGGGCTTTTAGTCCAACCTCCTGCTCAAAACCTTATACCAGTGTTTCCCAACCTTGGCAACCTGAAGATATTTGGACTTCAATTCCCAGAATTTGCCAGCCAGCAAATGCTGGCTGGGGAATTCTGGGAGTTGAAGTCCAGATATCTTCAAGTTGCCAAGGTTGGGAAACACTGCCTTATACCCATGATGGCAAACCTACTACAGTGATACCTCGTCTTACAAACGCCTCGTCATACAAACTTTTCGAGATACAAACCCGAGGTTTAAGATTTTTTTGCCCCTTCTTACAAACTATTTTCACCTTACAAACCCACCGCCGGACTTCTGTGTTTTTGTGATGCTGCAGGGGAATCCCAGCAGGGGAATCCCAGCAGCACAGCTGGAAATAGAAGTCCGGAGGTGGGGTTTCCCAGTGAGGGGAGCCTCTGTGAAATTGCAGCATCACAAAAACACAGAGGTGGGGTTTCGAGGATTTCAGTGTTTTTGCGATGCTGTGATTTCACTAATGCTCCCTTCGCTGGGAAACCCCACCTCTGGACTTCTGTTGCCAGCAAAGTGCCCATTTTTGCGATGCTGGGATTCCCCTGCTGGGATTCCCCTGCAGTATCACAAAAACACAGAAGTACGGTGGTGGGGTTTCCCATGGAGGGGAGCCTCAGAGGAATCCCAGCAGTGCAAAACTGGGTGCTTCGGCTGGCAAAAGGGGTGCACGCATTAATGGGCTTGCACGCATTAATCACTTTTCCATTGATTCCTATGAGAAACGATGTTTCGTCTTACAAACTTTTCACCTTAAGAACCTCGTCCTGGAACCAATTAAGTTCTTAAGACAAGGTATCACTGTATACTTATTTGATTTGATTTGATTTTTTCTGCCGCCCCTCTCCTTAGATTCAAGGCAGCTTACATACAACATGTTAGCAATGGCACTTTTTAACAGAGCCCCCACAATCCGGGTCCTCATTTTACCCACCTCGGAAGGATGGAAGGCTGAGTCAACCTTGAGTTGGCGATGAGATTTGAACTGCTGACCTGCAGATCTACAGTTAGCATTTACTGGCCTGCATTACAGCACTCTAGCTGCTGCACCACCCTGGCTCTTTCCAGGGGTGACATATAGACCCCTCCCTGTGGGCATATCCATCATTGCCAGTTGCTCTTCTGGTTTCCAATGTACAAGAAAACGGACCAAAAAATGGCTTGAAAACAGCCTGGAAAATGGTCTGAAAATGGCCAAAAAACAGGCATGAATGCACTGGTCAGCTGGTCTTTGGGTTTCCGGTGCTCTGGCGCATGCTCATTCATTCATTCATTCATTCATTCATTCATTCATTCATTCATTCATTCATTCGACTTCTATCCCGTCCTTTTCAACCGACTCAGGGTGGCGTACAGCATCGCAAAAACATGGAAGTCCTCAAAACCCCACCTCCGGACCTCCGTGTTTTTGCGATGCTGTGATTTCACTGGGGCTCCCCTCGTTGAGAAACCCCACCTCTGGACTTCCGTTGCCAGCGAAGCGCCTGTTTTTACACTGCTGGGATTCTCCTGCAGCATTGCAAAAACACAGATGTCTGGACGTGGGGTTTCCCATGGAGGGGAGCCTCAGGGGAATCCCAGCAGCACAAAAACAGGCGCTTTGCTAGCAACGGAAGTCAGGAGGCGGGGCATCCCGCTGGCGGCAGCTTGGGTTCGTAAGGTGAAAATAGTTTGGAAGAAGAGGCAAAAAAATCTTAAACCCCGGGTTTGTATCTCAAAAAGTTCGTATGACGAGGGGTTTGTAAGACAAGGTATCACTGTACTGTGTTTCCCCGAAAATAAGACCCTATCTTATATATATATATATACTATATCCCTTAATTTTCAAATTCAGCAAAAAAACATGTCACATATGTGTGTGTGTGTGTGTCACATGTTTTTTTTTTTTTTGCTGAATTTGAAAATTAAGGGCTTATTATCAGGGGATGTCATATTTTGGGGAAAACAGGATACGTGTGTTTTGGTTTGAGCACCCATTGCCTAAAAGTTTCCCAATCACTCTCCCTTATACTATCCTGGTCAAACAGTTGTCCAGCCTCACTTTTGCAATTGCCCTGGCATCCCACGCTTCGATTCGGAAGAATCTGGAGAAATCCTGGATAAAGGGTTTCAACTGCATCTCCTAAGCTAGCAAGCATCAAAGTTTCTATGCCCCAGAAAAAGCTGTCCCAGCAAACCCCCTCAATGTACAGTAGCTGCAACAAACAGCATCATTTCAAAAATGACACGACAAAATGTTTTTTAAATTCTCAAACGGCCCCCGGGGTTGGTTCAGACTGGTTCTGACAGTTTGCCTGAACTGGTAAAAAAAAACCTGCTGGTGATGTCACAATGAAATCACTGAACTGGATTGGTCAGTACTGGTCTGTGGGGGCCACCACCTTTTTAAAAAAAAATTCAATTTTTTAAATTATTTTTTTCTTATGTGCATGCGCAGAAGCAGAGTTTACAGCATTGTGCATGCGTCACCATTTTGTTTTTTGATTTTTCCCCCCTTGTAAGAAGAAGCAATTTTTCCCATAGGAATCAATGTAAAAGCAAATAATGTGTGCGATTGGGGAAACCACAGGGAAGGTGGCAGCCCTGTTTCCTCCCAGGAGATTCTTTTTTGCAGTGCGCATGCTCGCGTGGTGCAGGACGAAGCGAACCGGTAGCGAGGTAAGTTGGAACCCAGCCCTGAAATGGCCTGAGCAAAATAAGTAATAAGAGGGATGGGGAGAAGCTATTTTTAAACATCTCCAACGATAATGGATGCTGAATGAGTTTGACTTTAACCCTGCTGTTCTGTTCGGGTCGTATGTGACCCGAAACCAAGTTTGAGTCCCTGTAAAACATTTTCCCTGCATATCTGAAACTTGAAATTCCATGAGTTTTCATCATTTCAGGGGTTCTCTCTATGAGAATTTTTTTTGGGGGGGTGGGGGGTTTCTTTCTTGCTGAAAAAAAAAACCTCCCTAATGTTATGTTCCCGGGTCTATTTGACCCGGACTGCAAATTGATCATTTTAGGTACTTATATTTGGTCTTTTTGAAAGCTTTTTTCACCTGGAAACAGGTTTGAACATTTCTGCACACAATGATATGAAAATTGAAATGAAAAAAGTAAATCTTATTGGTTTATTTCGTGGATATAATGCATGCCCCGCCCATCGTAATATGTAGCTTGTTCTTGCACCTGACTCTTCAAAATAAAATAATTAACAACAACAACAACAAAACAACAACAATAATAAATCGCACAGATGGACCACAAACAGAGGCACAACTACGTGGCCCAGATGCTTCATTGGAACCTGTGCCACAATCTTCACCTACCAGTGGTAAAGCACTGGTGGGATCATAAATCTGAAAAAATAGTTGAAAACAAACATGCCAAAATATTTTGGGACTATTGAATTCAAACTGACAAGGTTTTGGAACACGATACACCGGACCTCATGATTGTGGAAAAGGAAAAAAGTGTGGATCGTTGATGTCGCCATACCAGGTGACAGTCGAATGGATGAGAAACCACAAGAAAAAATTAGCTAATATCATGATCTTAAAGTTGAACTAGAGTGACTCTGCTACAGCATAAACCAGTAGAGATGGTCCCAGTAGTAATTGGCACATTGGGTGCTGTACCAAAAGACCTCAGCTGGCATTTGAAAACAATAAATACAGTGTTCCCTCGATTTTCGCGGGGGATGCGTTCCGAGACCGCCCGCGAAAGTTGAATTTCCGCGAAGTAGAGATGCGGAAGTAAATACACCATTTTTGGCTATGAACAGTATCACAAGCCTTCCCTTAACACTTTAAACCCCTAAACTGCAATTTCTCATTCCCTTAGCAACCATTTAGATTATTACTCACCATGTTTATTTATTAAAGTTTATTTAAAAAAATATTTATTAAAGGTGGATGAAAGTTTGGCGATGACGTATGACGTCATCGGGCGGGAAAAACCGTGGTATAGGGAAAACCCCCGCAAAGTATTTTTAAATTAATATTTTTGAAAAACCGTGGCATAGCCGTTTCGTGAAGTTTGAACCCACGAAAATCGAGGGGCCACTGTATTGACAAAATCACGATCTGATAGTTGCAAAATGCCACCGTACTTGGATCTGCGCACATCATGCAAAAATACCTCACACAGTCCTAGATGCTTGGGAAGTGTTCAACTTGTGATATTGTGATACAAAATCCAGCATATCAATCTTATTACTGTTTTTTGTGAATAATAATAATAATAATTAATTCATCCTGCTGAAGTCAGGGTTTGAGTCCTTCTCGCAGTCTTCCTCTCTCTCTTCCAATGTCTTGGCGTTAACCCTGATTGATGTGTGAGCCAACTTTTGTGTTTTCCTGACACAAAATGCCTGACTTTGATCCTTCTTAATTAAAGAAATTCTTTGGATAAACCCTATGGACTTAATCTTTATCCTGCCTCCCACCCCTCTACTGGCCTCATAAGGTGGAGGTATTGTCTTATTTAGCCACTGTTAAAAATTCTGGCAAATGTTGTTTGGGGATAAGCTGTACTTTTTTTAGAGTGCTCCGATCAGATTTTTATTTTTTTTTCACCCAGGCTGCGGTTTGGAAAAGCTTTTGAATTCCATTTTCCGTGAGCTCTGATGTGGCGTGTTCAGCAGGAGAGCAAGCCCATCTGTTGTTTTAGGTCTGGATCTGCTGTCTCCTGTCCCTTAAAACCTTTGTATTGGCGCGTTTTGCTGAAGCTAGATAACCGTTTGCTGCCGTCCTTGATTTAGGAACAGGAAGACCTACTTAAAAGAAATGAGTCAAGAGTTTGCAAGGCAATGAAGTCCATGTGCACAGACGGGGAGAAATGAAGCAGCCACTTTACAATTAAGACACAGAGTATTTTCACTGGGGTAAAGTTCTTGGTCATTGGGTTTGTCTTCTGTTCTGAATTGCTTCAAGCTCCTTTTTTTTTTTTTTTTACAAAGACCCCGTTTCCTCCCAGGAGATTCCTAGAGAGGCCCCACGGAGGCTTCTCCCTGCCTTTTCCGGTCCTGTTTCCTCCCAGAAGATTCCTAGAGAGGCCCCACAGAGGCTTCTCCCTGACTTTTCCAGTTCTGTTTCCTCCCAGGAGATTCCAAGAGAGGCCCCACGTAGGCTTCTCCCTGACTTTTCCGGTCCTGTTTCCTCCCAGGAGATTCCAAGAGAGGCCCCATGGAGGCTTCTCCCTGCCTTTTCCGGTCCTGTTTCCTCCCAGGAGATTCCTAGAGAGGCCCCACAGAGGCTTCTCCCTGCCTTTTCTGGTCCTGTTTCCTCCCAGGAGATTCCTAGAGGGGCCCCACGGAGGCTTCTCCCTGACTTTTCCGGTCCTGTTTCCTCCCAGGAGATTTCCTAGAGAGACCCCACGGAGGCTTCTCCCTGACTTTTCCGGTCCTGTTTCCTCCCAGGAGATTCCAAGAGAGGCCCCACGGAGGCTTCTCCCTGCCTTTTCCGGTCCTGTTTCCTCCCAGGAGATTCCTAGAGAGGCCCCACGGAGGCTTCTCCCTGCCTTTTCCGGTCCTGTTTCCTCCCAGGAGATTCCAAGAGAGGCCCCATGGAGGCTTCTCCCTGCCTTTTCCGGTCCTGTTTCCTCCCAGGAGATTCCTAGAGAGGCCCCACAGAGGCTTCTCCCTGCCTTTTCTGGTCCTGTTTCCTCCCAGGAGATTCCTAGAGAGGCCCCACAGAGGCTTCTCCCTGCCTTTTCTGGTCCTGTTTCCTCCCAGGAGATTCCTAGAGAGGCCCCACGGAGGCTTCTCCCTGACTTTTCCGGTCCTGTTTCCTCCCAGGAGATTTCCTAGAGAGACCCCACGGAGGCTTCTCCCTGACTTTTCCGGTCCTGTTTCCTCCCAGGAGATTCCAAGAGAGGCCCCACGGAGGCTTCTCCCTGCCTTTTCCTGTCCTGTTTCCTTTCAGGAGATTCCTAGAGAGGCCTTACAGAGGCTTCTCCCTGCCTTTTCTGGTCCTGTTTCCTTCCAGGAGATTCCTAGAGAGGCCCCACGGAGGCTTCTCCCTGCCTTTTCCGGTCCTGTTTCCTCCCAGGAGATTCCAAGAGAGGCCCCATGGAGGCTTCTCCCCGCCTTTTCCGGTCCTGTTTCCTCCCAGGAGATTCCTAGAGAGGCCCCACAGAGGCTTCTCCCTGCCTTTTCTGGTCCTGTTTCCTCCCAGGAGATTCCTAGAGAGGCCCCACGGAGGCTTCTCCCTGCCTTTTCCGGTCCTGTTTCCTCCCAGGAGATTTCCTAGAGAAACCCCATGGAGGCTTCTCCCTGACTTTTCCGGTCCTGTTTCCTCCCAGGAGATTCCAAGAGAGGCCCCACGGAGGCTTCTCCCTGCCTTTTCCTGTCCTGTTTCCTCCCAGGAGATTCCTAGAGAGGCCCCACGGAGGCTTCTCCCTGCCTTTTCCGGTCCTGTTTCCTTTCAGGAGATT
Source organism: Erythrolamprus reginae (assembly GCF_031021105.1). Taxonomy (NCBI): domain Eukaryota; kingdom Metazoa; phylum Chordata; class Lepidosauria; order Squamata; family Dipsadidae; genus Erythrolamprus; species Erythrolamprus reginae. The sequence continues at coordinate 12,421,469 of NC_091959.1, read as the reverse complement.
CCTAGAGAGGCCTTACGGAGGCTTCTCCCTGCCTTTTCCGGTCCTGTTTCCTTCCAGGAGATTCCTAGAGAGGCCCCACTGAGGTTTCTCCCTGCTTTTTCCGGTTACAGTTTCGGAGGCTCAGGTTCGTAAGTGGAAAATGGTCCTTGAGAAGAGGCAAAAAAACCTTGAACCCCCGGTTCCTATCTAGAAAAGTTCATAAGTAGAGGCGTTCTTAGGCAGAGGTACCACTGTACACCATTCGCCAGCAACAGAGGAAATAATCCAATTTCCTAAAGCAGGGAGAACAGTTTCCATTTCTCAGCAGTTGGAAATATTATTCCTTGAGAAAATAACCTCAACGGGATAACAACTTGAAGCGTTAAGACTAGCTGGTATGCACTAAGCCATAAAGTCATTGTCTTTAATTCTGTGAATTTGACCCAGGTGGCTTCCAATTCATTCTTTACAACATAACCAATGCAAGGCAAGGACAATTCGTTCAGCAAACCCGTGGTTCAACAGGCCATGCTGAGTGTTATACTTTTCAAAATAAACTAAAGATTTGGCAGTTTTCTTGGGGCAGTGGAATGTCGAGTGCCAAAATAGGAAACTGATGAAGAACAGATCAGATTGCATCTCAGTATCCTGGTTGATGTTGGCTGATCTTGAAAAGCTAAGAGGATCAGTCCTGATTAGCATTTGGATGAAAGACCATTAAGGGCACCTCAAGGTGGTGGTAAGCTAGTCGGCGAATTTTAAAAAATACAACGAGGTTACAGCGCAACCCTTTTGCATTGTCGTAAGGAAAACAATGTGGACATGCTTTGGAAAGATCCATGAATTGATACGGACTCGAGTGAAACATCAAAAACATTCAGTTTTCTCTTGTTCTGTTTTTGCAGACCTTCACTGGATACAACCCATAGGATTCAGCCGTGGGTTGCTCCTGGTTTGGGCCAATTCTAAGAACTGGTAGAGCAAGCAGTGGGGAAAAGCCTCTCGTTTTTAAATGTCACTTAAAGGTTCACAACTGGAATCAGGTGCAAAGTGATTCAAAAGGCAGAATTGATACTGAAAAAAGAAAAAAAACTATAACATGCTTGTGAATGAAACTCATCCCCAGAAATCTCTGGCCTGTACACCCCCTTTTTGCATGAACCAATTGTTTGAATATTTTTAAAAAATCAATCCCACATCCCCCAAATAAAACCACCTTTTGTTTCAGCAGCCAATTTCTAAGACGGAAAGGGAGAGAGGGAGAGAAAGACTGACTTTGGCTGAATTTGCACATCATGCTAAGCTTTGCTTTGTTTTCTGTGGTTTAATCCCTGGAGGCCAGGTTAATAATATACATGGTAGTAATGGCAAAACTATGGCAAGGGTGCCACAGGTGGCATGCAGAGCCATATCTGCTGGCTCATGAGCTGTTGCTCTAGCTCAGCTCCAACATGCATGTATGTGCTGGCCAGCTCATTTTTGGCTTGCACAGAGACTCTGGGAGGGCGTTTTTGGCTTCCAGAGAGCCTCCGGGGGAGGGGGGAGGGCAAAACATGAACCTACTGGGCCCACCAGAAGTTGCCAAACAAGACATTTCTGGCCTCCAGTGGACTTCCAGGAGGCGGAGGAATTTGATTGGATTGGATTGGATTTGTATGCCGCCCCTCTCCGTAGAGTCTGGGCGGCTAACAACAGTAGTAAACAACATATGACAATCCAATATTAAAACAGTTAAAAACCCTTATTGTAAAACCAAACATACATACAGACAGACATACCATGCATAAAATTGTAAAGGCCTAGGGGGAAGGAGTATTTCAATTCCCCCATGCCTGGTGGCAGAGGTGGGTTTTAAGAAGCTTACGAAAGGTAAGGAGGGTGGGAGCAATTCTAATCTCTAGGGGGAATTGGTTCCAGAGGGCCGGGGCCGCCACAGAGAAGGCTCTTCCCCTGAGTCCCACCAAGCGATATTGTTTAGTTGACAGGACCCGGAGAAGGCCCACTCTGTAGGACCTAACTGGTCTCTGGGATTCGTGCAGCAGAAGGCGGTCCCGGTGCCATGAAGGGCTTTATAGGTCATAACCAACACTTTGAATTGTGACCGGAAACTGATCGGCAACCAATGCAGACTGCGGAGTGTTGGTGTAACATGGGCATATTTGGGAAAGCCCATGATTGCTCTCGCAGCTGCATTCTGCACGACCTGAAGTTTCTGAACACTTTTCAAAGGTAGCCCCATGTAGAGAGCATTACAGTAGTCGAGCATGAGTGACTGTGAGCAGTGACTCCCGGTCCAAATAGGGCCGCAACTGGTGCACCAGGCGAACCTGGGCAAACGTCCCCCTCGCCACAGCCGAAAGATGTTTCTCTAATGTGAGCTGTGGATCGAGGAGGATGCCCAAGTTGCGGACCCTCTCCGAGGGGGTCAGTAGTTCACCCCCAGTGTGATGGATGGGCAGATGGAATTGTCCTTGGGAGGCAAAACCCACAACCACTCCGTCTTATCAGGGTTGAGTTTGACTCTGTTGACACAGGAAGCTGTTTTCGCCCTCCCCGGGCATTGAATTATGGTGTGGGCACTCGCGCGTTTTCAATAGCGCACACAAATGCTCTTTCGGCACCTGAAGAAGAAAAGGTTCACCATCACTGAGATATGGTATAAACCATAGTTAAACAAAGCACAGTAGCTGGGTTTGGGCCCTGGGGGTAAGAAATGTCGACCTTATCATGGCTTAGCCCGATTTGTAAACAGGATATTTTGGGTGCTGTTGCTATTGGAGGAGGAACCCCAACTTCAAAGGCCACCAGAAGAACAAATGTCTGTTTGGGAATTAGGAGTAGCTGCTAAGCCTTAAAATAATGAGTAACAGCTGGGCTTGGGTGGGGTTGAGAGAGCTTCCTGAATAAAAGCCCCTCCCCAGCAGAGACAGATGCTCCAGTAACTAATCAACAGCCTTTTGTTTTTGGAGTTCTGTCTCTTAACTTGGTTCACTTTCCTTTGGACCTTTGCTGGTTGAGTCTTGAATTCCCTACTTGAATTCTGCTTTTTTGACAGTGCCTCTGCTAATCTTATTGTGAGCAAACTCAGATAATTCGATCTGACCTCAATATAGTTCGTAAAATCATCTGCCACACCCGTCAACAAATACTTTCAGCTTCAGTGAAGGGCTGCAATTTTTTTTTACTACCACACTGTTGGTGTGGCTTATTTTGGGGCGTGGCTTGTCAGACATGTGACCAGGTGGGAGTGGCTTCATGATCATGTGACCAGAGGGTTGCTTAAAGGTCATGTGATTGGCTTTAAAGGTGGCCAACTTGACATCACTCAAGTCAAGGGTTAAGGTTAGGGTGCCTGGCCTCTCCTCATCTCAAAGAAATACAATTTCCCTACTTACTATTACTGAACATCCAAAATATACTCTTTAATTTTAAGCGGGGGGGGGGGGGCGTTTGCCCAGGTTCGTCTGGTGCACCAGTTGCGGCCCTATTTGGACTGGGACTCACTGCTCACAGTCACTCATGCCCTCATCACCTCGAGGTTCGACTACTGTAACACTCTCTACATGGGGCTGCCTTTGAAAAGTGTTCGGAAACTTCAGATCATGCAGAATGCAGCTGCGAGAGCAGTCATGGGCTTCCCCAGGTATGCCCATGTTACACCAACACTCCATAGTCTGCATTGGTTGCCGATCAGTTTACGGTCACAATTCAAAGTGTTGGTTATGACCTATAAAGCCCTTCATGGCATTGGACCAGACTATCTCAGGGACCGCCTTCTGCTGCACGAATCCCAACGACCGATTAGGTCCCACAGAGTGGGCCTTCTCCGGGTCCCGTCAACTAAACAATGTCGGTTGGCGGGCCTTCTCTGTGGCGGCCCCGACTCTCTGGAACCAGCTCCCCCCCAGAGATTAGAACTGCCCCTACCCTCCTTGCCTTTCGTAAACTTCTCAAAACCCACCTTTGTCGTCAGGCATGGGGGAACTGAGATATTTCCCACGGGCCTATATAATTTATGTATGGTATGTTTGTATGTATGTCTTTTTAATAATGGGTTTTTAAAAATATTTTAAATTGTAAATTATTAGATTTGTCGTGAACTGTTTTATTGTATTGTGAGCCGCCCCGAGTCTACGGAGAGGGGAGGCATACAAATCTAATAAATAAATAATTCTATGTATATATGTCATACGTGTACATACATATTACACGCAAGCACACAAAAGTATATATTATGTACTATATAAACTGTATGTGTACGCGCATCTTCTCACGATATTTTTTTCCCTGTGCATGCGCAGAGGGAAAATCTCACCGGGATGCGCCCGCCCGCCAGTCACCCGCCAGTCGCTGTTTTCACTACTCGTGCGCAGAGTGGCCCGTACCAGTAAAAAACCCAATACTGGTCACAATGAACACGCATCACACCACTTTGAAGGTTAGAGGAGCCCGCCTCTACTCCAAAGGAATAAAATTCACCAGGGAAGAAAGCAACACGCTACCCTTCCTGAAGACGATTCCCGATTTTAAAGGACTATATAGTGATCCCTCGATTATTGTGAGGGTTCCGTTCCAAGACCCCTCGCGATAATCGATTTTTCGCGATGTAGGGTTGCGGAAGTAAAAACGCCATCTGCGCATGCGCGCCCTTTTTTCATGGCCGCGCATGCGCAGATGGTGGAGTTTGCGTGGGCGGCGGGGGAAGACCCAGGGAAGGTTCCTTCGGCCGCCCAGCAGCTGATCTGCTCGGCAGCGCAGCAGCAGCGAGCAGACGAAGATCGGGGTTTCCCCTTTGCGTGGGCGGTGGGGAAACCCCGATTCGGCTCCTCGCTGCCGCCGCGCTGCCGAGCAGATCAGCTGCTGAGCGGCCGAAGGAACCTTCCCTGGGTCTTCCTCGCTGATGCCCCCGCTCGCCCGCCCGCCCGCCCGCCGCCCGCCAGCAAGAGGGGGAGAGATAGAGAAAGAGAGAGAAGGAAAGAAAGAGATGAGAGAGGGAGGAAGAGAGTGTGAGAGAGGAAGAAGCAAGATAGAGAAAGAGAGAGAGAAAGAAAGATGAGAAAGGAAGGAAGAGAGTGACGTCATCGGGTGGGAAAAATCGCGATATAGCGTTTCGCGAAGAACGAGATCGCGAAAATCGAGGGATCACTGTATTCTCCTTTTTTAAAAATAGCAATGTTTAACGTCTTCCCACACATGCAATGGCCTGCGCACAGTTTCCTCTTCCCCTGTCTGGGTCCCACAGAGATTATGTGCCCTAAGCAACATCAGTCTGGCTGCACTTCCATGGTGTTTCCAGACGGTTTAATCGCTCTCTTGCATCCTCAAAGCGAGCTGCCACTCTGTATTCCCTATATTGGTCCTCAGTTATGCGGGAGAACTCGGTTACTTAGCAAAAGCGATTGGTTTCCTGTTGTTAGCAGGATATGTTTCCTCCGTAGCAGCAGTTTAAAAAAAAAAGAAGGAAAGAAAACCAGGCTGAGAAATTACTTCAGCCTAGACTTCATCCATTTCCTGTAAAAGGAGGAAAAAGGGCCCACTGCATTCTCTTGGAGCTGTCTTTCCATCTTATTCACTTGGAAAACTTTTTCACTTTCAGATGGGATGAACTCTGCTTTTAAAACTTTTTGGGTGAGAATAACACGCCATAAGATTGATATGATGGATATAAACACGACCAGTTACAAATCTGGTATATAGCTATCTTATACTTTATATAGTATTAAGAGACTTTATATATATACCCTGTTTCCCCGATAGTAAGACACCCCCGATTGTAAGACGTATTGGGGGTCTCAGGGGGGTCGGCTAATATAAGCCATACCCCGAAAGTAAGACATATGTCTTACTTTCGGGGAAACACGGGGGTATTGCCGCCTCCCTCTCATCTAGCTGCGCACCGCCTCCTGCCCACTTCTGCGCCGCCCCCCCACCATACGTCACCGCGTCTGCCGCCTCCGTCTGATCCAAATGAGCGCCACCTCCTGCCCACTTCCGCGCTGCCCCCCCTCCATACGTCACCGTGTCTAAATGTTAATTTTATGGTTAAAACAAAAAATTCGACAATTTTTTTTCCAATATAAGACATACCCCGAAAGTAAGACATAGTGGGGCTTTTGGGGATAAAAAGAAAGTAAGACATTGTCTTACTTTCGGGGAAACACGGTACTGATAGTATCTTTACTACTACTCCCTAAAATCTCTATAATTTGATTAACACAACACTTGCATCTACCAATCTAGATGAACAAACCAAACCATGGTAACGAGCTAATAAAATAGGAATCAGTTCTCGTTTTCATTACAGCTCCCCCGGACATTCGCCGAATCTTTTATCCTTTCTATCCTTTTTATGTTCTCTGTCCTTTCTATCTTTTCCCCTCCTCCTCTCTACCCTTTCCCTACCTACTTCTTTCCCTCCCCTTTTCTAGTTTTCAAGTTTGTACTTTGTAAATTGATATGTTATTCGATTGTTTTCCATTGTTACGACCACTATTTCATGTTTTGTATAATATGTTGTATTTTGTAGTATTTGTATAATAAAATTTTTATAAAAAATTTAATAAAATAAAAACTTTTTGGGGGGAGGGGAGAAGAGCAAAAGCTCTGTCAACCAACGTGAGTGCAACTTGGTCAAACATCTGACAATTCCAAATCTCAACCAAAAAAAAGCCCTTCACTCCTCCACTCGAAACAGAATATCCTACGAAAATAGACTAACAGTCCTGGGCCTAGAAAGCCTAGAACTATGGTGCCTAAAACACAATTTGAGTATTGCCCACAAGATCATATGCTGCAACGTCTTACCGGTCAATGACTACTTCAGCTTCAACCGCAACAACACAAGAGCACGCAACAGATTCAAACTTAATACGAACCGCTCCAAACTTGACTGTAAAAAATATGATTTCAACAATCGAGTTATCGAAGCGTGGAACTCATTACCGGACTCAATTGTGTCAACCCCTAACCCCCAACACTTCTCCCTTAGACTCTCCACGATTGACCTCTCCAGGTTCCTAAGAGGCCAGTAAGGGGCGTACATAAGTGCACTGGTGTGCCTTTCGTCCCCTGTCCAATTGTCTTTCCTTTCTTTCACCTATCTTATATATTCTCTTCCTTTCATATATCCTCTCCTCTAAGTTCACTTTACCCTTATATATATTACCACATGTCTATTTTCTTCCTATGTATTTGTGTATTGGACAAATGAATGAATGAATGAATGAATGAATGAATGAATGAATAAATAAATAAATAAATAAATAAATGGTCTATTCTACACATTGGCAAAAAAAAAAGTCAGAAGAACAAATACAAGCTGAACTAACATGACCTTACAGACAACCCTCACTCCATAAAAGACCTTGGAATACTCATATGTGCCAAAGCCCACCGCAACAACATCGCCAAAAAAGCTTCAAGAGTTGTTAACCTAATCCTACGTAGCTTCTTCTTTGGTAATCTCACACTACTAACCAGAGCATACAAAACTTTCAGCAGACCAATCCTTGAATACAGCTCAGCTTTCTGGAACCCACACCGCATTTCAGATATAAACACCCTAGAAAATGTCCAGATCTTCTTCTTCTTCTTCTTCTTCTTCTTCTTCTTCTTCTTCTTCTTCTTCTTCTTCTTCTTCTTCTTCCTCTTCCTCTTCCTCTTCCTCTTCCTCATTATTATTATTACAACTTTACTAGAAGAGCACTCCACTCCCCCACTCGCAACAGAAAACCCTACCAAACTAGATTTACAATCCTAGGTTTAGAAAACTTAGAACTACCTCGCCTCAAACACGACCTAAGCATAGCCCATAAAATCATCTGTTATAATGTCCTTCCTGTCAACGACTACTTCAGTTTCAACCACAACAATCCCAGAATTGTCCAGCCAGGTGTCCACAAGTCTTAAAGTTGCCAAGTTTGAAGACCTCTGAGTTAAACCATGAGGCCATGTGGCATGCATAGATTTAAGTTGCCAAGTTTGGTGGCCCCTGGTTAACTACTGCTTATTAAACCTTTTTTGGGGATGATTTTTCCATACTGTACCTGGATAAATACTATTATTTATTTATTTATTTATTGGATTTGTATGCTGCCCCTCTCCGTGGACTCGGGGTGGCTAACAACAGTGATAAAAACAATACGTAGCAATCCAATAATAAAACAGCTAAAAAACCCTTATTATAAAAGCCAGACATACATACTGACATACGATGCATAAACTGTAAAGGCCCAGGGGGAAAGAATATCTCAGTTCCCCCATGCCTGACGGCAGAGGTGGGTTTTAAGGAGCTTATGAAAGGCAAGGAGGGTGGGGGCAATTCTGATCTCCGGGGGGAGTTGGTTCCAGAGGGTCGGGGCCGCCACAGAGAAGGCTCTTCCCCTGGGTCCTGCAAAATGACATTGTTTAGTTGACGGGACCTGGAGAAGGCCCACTCTGTGGGACCTAATCGGTCGCTGGGATTCGTGCAGCAGAGGGCGATCCCGGAGATATTCTGGTCCGGTGCCATTATGTCCTGAAGAAGTTGTGAAAGTAGGAAAGTATATAGCCACTGGGAAGTTACTCCCTGCAACCTAATAAAGAGCTGCAGTAACTCCACCAGTCTCTTCAGAATCGGAACCCAACAAATCCGGTTGGACTAGTTTGTGCTTCGCAGTCCTTTGTAAATGCAGCCAAACTGTATTTTAGTATTGCAGCTTAGAAAGGTGCAACTCAGTGAAAGGCTGCAAAAAATGTTACTACCACACTGTGGGTGTGGCTTATTTTGTGGGTGTGGCTTGCCAGCCATGTGACCAGGTGGGAATGGCTTGATGATCGTGTGACTGGAGGGTGGCTTAAATGTCATGTAACTGGCTTAAAGGTGGCCAACTTGATGTCACTCATGTCAATGGTTTGAGTTAGGGTCCCTGGCCTCTCATCCCCTCAAAGAGATACAATTTCCCTATCTATTTACTATTACTGAATATCCAAAATACTCTATTTAATTCTATGTATATATGCCATATCTGTACATACATACTATACACACACAGGCATACAAAAATATACATTATCTACTACCGTGTTTCCCCAAAAGTAAGACAGTGTCTTACTTTCTTTTTATCCCCAAAAGCCCCACTATGTCTCACTTTCGGGGTATGTCTTATATTGTCCCGGGCACCGGGGCCGGCTCGTCTTCGGGCTTCGGCCCGGGCGAGGCCTCTTCGGGCGCCGGAGCCGGCGGCGACTTCCTGACGCGCTACCGGCTGGTGTCGTCTAAGCTCCGCAAGCGCTTCCTGCGCAAGCCCAACGTGTCGGAGGCGTCGGAGCAGTTCGCGGCACTGGCGAGGGAGCTGCGCGCCCAGGAGAGTCTCCCTTACGCAGCCTGGTGCCAGCTGGCGGTGGCGCGCTGCGCCCAGAGCTTGGGCCACCCGGCGGGCGAGGCGGCAGCCCTAGCCGAAGCGGCGACTTCCTGACGCGCTACCGGCTGGTGTCGTCTAAGCTCCGCAAGCGCTTCCTGCGCAAGCCCAACGTGTTGGAGGCGTCGGAGCAGTTCGCGGCATTGGCGAGGGAGCTGCGCGCCCAGGAGAGTCTCCCTTACGCAGCCTGGTGCCAGCTGGTGGTGGCGCGCTGCGCCCAGAGCTTGGGCCACCCGGCGGGCGAGGCGGCGGCCCTGGCCGAAGCGGCACGGCTCTGGCTGCGGCACGAGCGGGAGCTCCGACTGCGGCAAGGCAGCTAGATGAGAGGGAGGCGGCAATACCCCCCGTGTTTCCCCGAAAGTAAGACATATGTCTTACTTTCGGGGTACGGCTTATATTAGCCGACCCCCCTGAAACCCCCGATACGTCTTACAATCGGGGGTGTCTTACTATCGGGGAAACACGGTATATAAACTGTATGTGTATGTACACACACACACACACGCACAGCTCTTCTAAAATTATACACATTCAACTTCATTTACTGCGATAGGAAAAACATACCCAGAGCCCAGAAGGCAAAAAAATAAAAAAAATAAAAATCAAAATTTTTCTACTGGTTCTGTGTACTAGACTATATCTGTAAGAGCCCATCACTTCCTGTGTTAGACAATGTTTCTGAAACTTGGTGACTTTAGGACTTGTGGACTTCAACTCCCAGAATCCCCCAGGCATCATTCTGGGAGTTAAAGTCCACATGTCTTAAAGTTGCCAAGGTTGGTGACCCCTTCATTAGACTGTAGGTTTACCTTGGATCTGATTTTTCTGAATTAAAAAGATTCCTTTTAGCGTGATATGAGTGAAACGATTTCAGCCCTATTGGCCGATTAAGGCTAGAATAATTCTTCTGCAGATCTTGGTAGAGTTTCTCAGCAAAAATGCCCCTAGAATTAGAGCAGAGTTGCCCAAAATAGAAAGAGGTCAGCATTTAATTGAAAGAAAAAAGAAAAGAAAAAAAAATCCCATGATAGGTTAGGGCTAGCAATAATTGATGCCATAAAGAGACTACAGTATTTGTGTTCCTCTTAAGCTCCTAAGAGCCAATTAAATGCAATGAGTTTAAACTAATTCTCTTGGGCTATTCATAGAAGGCTCTGTGTGTGCATGTGTTCAAATTTTAATGCTTATTTTGCTTTCTAACTCTGGTCTTTGTGGGACTTTGATCGAATTCTAGAGTTGAAAGAGGCTATTGTAGCCAACAAGGAGCTCAAGCGCTCTGCTCTGGGCAGAATCCACAATAAATTAAATAATTTTTTATTTATTTTATTTTATTCATTTGTCCAATACACAAATACATAGGAAGAAAAATAGAAATGTGGTAATATATATAAGGGTAAAAGTGAACTTAGAGGAGAGGATATATGAAAGAAAGAGAATATATATGATAGGTGAAAGAAAGGAAAGACAATTGGACAGGGGACGAAAGGCACACCAGTGCACTTATGTACTGGCCTCTTAGGAACCTGGACAGGTCAATCGTGGAGAGTCTAAGGGAGAAGTGTTGGGGGTTAGGGGTTGACACAATTGAGTCCGGTAATGAGTTCCGCGCTTCGATAACTCGATTGTTGAAATCATATTTTTTACAGTCAAGTTTGGAGCGGTTCGTATTAAGTTTGAATCTGTTGCGTGATCTTGTGTTGTTGCAGTTGAAGCTGAAGTAGTCATTGACCAGTAGGACGTTGCAGCATATGATCTTGTGGGCAATACTCAAATCGTGTTTTAGGTGCCGTAGTTCTAGGCTTTCTAGGCCCAGGATCGTTAGTCTATTTTCGTAGGATATTCTGTTTCGAGTGGAGGCGTGAAGGGCTCTTCTGGTGAAATATCTTTGGACATTTTCAAGGGTGTTGATGTCTGAGATTTGGTATGGGTTCCAGACAGATGAGCAGTAGTCTAGGATGGGTCTGGCAAAAGTTTTGTAGGCTCTTGTGAGTAGTGTGAGATTGCCTGAGCAGAAGTTGCGTAGGATCAGGTTAACAACTCTGGAAGCTTTTTTGGCGATATTGTTGCAGTGGGCTTTAGCACTTAGGTCATTCGATATTAGTACGTAGATACTAATCCTACGTAGCTTCTGCTCTGGCAATCTCACACTACTTACCAGAGCTTACAAAACTTTTGCCAGACCCATCCTCGAATACAGCTCATCTGTTTGGAACCCATATCGCATCTCAGACATTAACACCCTTGAAAATATCCAAAGATACTTCACCAGAAGAGCCCTTCACTCCTCCACTCGAAATAGAATACCCTATGAGACTAGACTTTCAATCCTGGGCCTAGAAAGTTTAGAACTAAGATGTCTTAAACAAGATCTAAGTATTGCCCACAAGATCATATGCTGCAACGTCCTGCCTGTCGGCGACTACTTCAGCTTCAACCACAACAACACAAGAGCACACAACAGATCTAAACTTAATATTAACCGCTCCAAACTTGACTGTAAAAAATATGACTTCAGTAACCGAGTTGTCGAAGCGTGGAACTCATTACCGGACTCCATAGTGTCATCCCCAAACCCCCAACACTTTACCCTTAGATTATCTACAGTTGACCTATCCAGATTCCTAAGAGGTCAGTAAGGGGCGAGTACAAGTGCACTAGAGTGCCTTCCGTCCCCTGTCCTATTGCTCTCCTATATCTCCTATACCTTTCCTCTATTCCTATATCTCTTCTTCTATTCTTTCATTGATATATTCTATTCCTATATCTTCTTTTCTATTATTTCTTAGATATATTTTACTATGAGTATCTCCTCTATAACCTTCATCATGTATTTTACTATGTGTATATTGATATATACCCACTAAAACCCTCATTGTGTATTGGACAAAATAAATAAAAATAAATAAATAAATAAATAAATACGTATTCCAAGGTCTTTTACTGAGTGTGGGTTAGCAGTGAGAGATTGTTTATTCAGTTCGTATGTGCGGTTTGGATTCTTTTTGCTGATGTGGAGGGTAGAGCATTTGTTGGTTGATATTTGAAGTTGCCAGGTGTTAGACCAGTCTCAGACAAAGTCCAGGTCTCCCTCGAGACATGGGGCAAAAAGGAAGGATGCCATTGGGTGCGCCATCAAATTTGATCTTCCCATCATTTTCTCTAGCTTTCAACCTGGGTTTCTTTTCTTATAACCAGAGGCCATGATTCTGTGTCCCGAATTTTCTTTTTCTTTCCTTCGCTCTTCGAAAAGTGTATTTTGAGAAAACCAGCCAAGCCGGTTTTAAAGGGCAACCGAAGGTTCAATGTGCCGCAGGGCGAGCTGCTTGAGTGCTTTTTGATCGGTGGTGTTTTTGAAACGTGGCAACTTGAAGGTGCGAGGACTTCAACTCCCAGAATTCATCAGCCGTGCTGGCTGGGGAATTCTGGGAGATGAAGTCCACGCATCTTCAAGTTGCCAAGTTTGAAGAAACACTGATTGAGATGAATGGCCTTGCTTCACTTATGGATATTTCTTTGACATGCGAAGTGGGAGGACATCATTTCAAAAGTCCCAAGACAGTAGACATATTTTCACTAGTTCTAAACTGTAAGGTGTTCTGTCGAGCTCTCTGGTAGAATACTCCCAAAAATGCACAGATACAATTTCAGACACACACACGTTTGAAAATTCAAAACAATGTTCTTTATACCGAAAATGCAAATAAACGAAGCCCTCTTTTGGTGTAGCAAAGAGCACTGGTCTCCAAACAAACTGGTAATTTGTACAAGTCCCTTATCAGTTCTGTGATACTTAGCTTGCAGCTGTGAGGCAATTCACAGTCCTTCTTCTTTCACAAAGTGAAACACACTTTGCTCTGGTTTAGTTTCAAAGCGGGGGAAAAATCAGCACACCAAGGTCGAAGTCAGCAAGGCAGGCACGAAACACAACGATCAGATAATCCTCCACAATGGCCAAACCCACATGCTGCTAATTATAGTAGCCTCACTAATTACCACAGCCCCACCCAACCACAGGTGGCCTCATTTTCTTTGATAATAATCTCTCAGTTGTTGTTGCCTATGCATCGTTCTCCGCATGCGTGGCTGTATCATTAACTCTTGTTCTGAATCCAAGGAGGAGCTAGATAATTGATCTCCTTCTGAGCTGTCTGCCACACTCTCCTCCTCCCTGTCACTCATGTCTTCTTGGTCAGAGGAGCCTTCATCAGCAGATTCCACCGGGAGCAAAACAGGCCTGCAGCATGTGGATGTCTCCCCCACATCCACAGTCCTTGGGGCAGGAGCTGGGCCAGAGCTAACCACAACAGTAAGGTGACCCATCGTCCTCCTTTAGGGAGGTCAGTCCTTCTTTTGTAGGTTCTGTCCTTCCCAAAAAAGTGTCCCCCCTACCTCTCCTCCTTTTCGATATTTTAAAACGAGTCTGTTAATCTCTGTATTTAGAGATGCTGAGCCGAACTGTTATGCGTCACGCAGTGATGGGCTCTTACGGAAAGGTCAGGAACACAATTCCGGTAGCAAAATTTGGAGCTCCACCCCTGAGCACCCAATTTGCACTGAAAGATGTTGAAACAAAATGCATAAGCCACGCCCACAGTGTGGGAATAAAAATTTTGGTAGCCCATCACTGGCGTCCTGTGACGGTACAGTTTGGAAAGACGTGATTATGAAACGCATGCGCAGGGCACAGGAGAACTTCACTAGTCTCACACTTGCCATCACCTCTATATTTATTTATTATTTATTTATTAATCAGATTTGTATGCCACCCCTCTCCGCAGACTTGGGGCGGCTAACAGCAATAATAATACAATGTAAACAAATCTATTTAAGTTAATTTAAAACCCCAATTTAGAAACCAATTATACATACTAACATACCATGCATAAATTTTATAAGCCTAGGGGGAAGGAAAGTCTCAATTCCCCCATGCCTGACGACAGAGGTGGGTTTTTAGGAGCTTACGAAAGGCAAGGAGGGTGGGGGCAACGCTGATATCTGGGGGGAGCTGGTTCCAAAGGGTCGGGGCCGCCACAGAGAAGGCTCTTCCCCTGGGTCCCACCAAACAACATTGTTTAGTTGACGGGACCCGGAGAAGGCCAACTCTGTGGGACCTAACTGGTCGCTGGGATTCGTGCGGCAGAAGGCGGTCCTGGAGATATTCTGGTCCGGTGCCATGAAGGGCTTTATAGGTCATAACCAACACTTCGTGTTTACTTCTAACGGAAATACGAAACTATTTCTTTCTCAGTGAATATTAATCTCAGGTAAGTACAATTCAGGTTTTATGAATTCATAAATTCAATTTTATACAACCCTGTTTTCAACACAAGTGTAAAATAATGTAAAGATAGATTTAGTAAAGTTTTGTCGCTTTTGTTATTAAAGTTTTAGTTTTAATTATTAATTTTATTAATCCGTGATGACATAAATGTTTCATTTATTTACTTTGTACTTTTTCTTCAAATTTTTCATCCTCCTTTTCATTGTAAAAAATTTGGTCATCTTATATCTGATGCTTGTTCAACCCTCTGCTGATACTTAATGTAGATGCCCTATATGACATTGGATCAGATTATTTACGGGACCGCCTTCTGCCTCATACATCCCAGTCACCAATTAGGTCGCATAGAGTCGGTCTCCTCTGGGCCCCGTCAGCCAAACAATGTCAGCTGGGGAGTCCGCAGGGGAGGGCCTTCTCTGTTGTGGCCCCAACCCTCTGGAACCAACTCCCCCAGGAGATTCGCACTGCCTCCACTCTCCTTCCCTTTCGGAAGGGGTTAAAGACATACCCGTAACGGCAGGCCTGCGAACCCTGAGCGACAATTTCGCTCCACTGATTGCATGAAAGAAGGATGATTGATTGTTTTATTGTGGTTTTTCAGTTATTTGTAGTGTTTTAAATTCTATTTATTGTAGTCCTCTGAGAGGGGCGGCATACAAATCAAATTAATAATAATAACAATAATAATAATAATAATAATAATAATAATAATAACAACAACAAAACAACAACAACAACAATAATAGTTATTATTATTATTGTTGTTGTCATTGTTGTTGTTTAAACTTTACTCCTGTAAACCGCCCTGAGTCCGTGAGGAGAAAGGTGGCCCAAAAATCTAATAAACCTAAACCTAGATGTTTAAAGTGGTAATTTAATACAGAGCCTGGGGCAAACCTCAAACTCTAGACACATGGTAGCAGCAAAACCTGGGGCTGGTTATGACCTACAAAGCCCTACATGGCTTAGAACCAGACGATGTCTGGGACCCGTCTTCTGCCTCGTGCACCCCAGCGGCCAGTTGGGTCCCACAGAGTCAGCCTTCTCCAGGTCCCATCGGTCAGACAATGCCGACTGGCGGGGCCTAGGGGAAGAGCCTTCTCTGTGTCGGCCCCAGCCCTCTAGAACGAACTCCCTCCAGAGGTACGTACCGCCCATGTGGATGACTGTGCATGGGGTTTTTTTTTCTGACAGTAAGTCAGTTGAGGAATAAAGACAGGGAAAGTTTATCCTGCCTTTCTCCTACTCTTCCCATTTCCTGTTGAGCTGAACATGAATTCAAAGGTAAAAAGGGATGATAAAATTTCCAGCCCTCCTTTTAATTTAAGGAAAGTAAAGCATGGGATTATTTGTTTCGCTGCCTACAGAACCTACTCAGACACTATAAAAAAAGCAAACTCATTGAAGTGTTTTAGATGTGTATTTCTGCTTGGGCTACTAGAGCTGATAATTAACTATTTGATCCATCCAGGAAGAGGCTCTTAAAATAAAAGTAATGTTAGTTTGATCCTAGGTAGAGACAGACATTGGGCAAGGGGTTGGACTAGATGACCTGCAAGGTCCCTTCCAACTCTGTTTATCTGTTAAACTCATCCCCCTTCTTTCCCTTTGAGCTCATGAGATACAGGATGCTTCATAGATATAATTTAAATGACTACCCCAAAGTCTTGTTTTGAGGAATGTCTGGCATGGAACTATCAGTCCGGTGGTCTTATCTGAAACTGAAACATTTATAAATTGAGTTTTATTTAGAGTCTCCGTTAACTTCTCAAAGGGTTCTTGAGATCTCAGGGAAGAGCATCCAAAATGTTTAAGGACCGAAAATATTTGTTAGAGTTGATTCTTTAAAAAGGCCATTTGGAGGAGTTTTACATTTAATTTGCATTATTGGCATATTGGTAGGAAAGGATTTTCCGAGGGGAAAAAAATCAGAAAGGAAGATAAATCCTTTCCACAAGATTTAGAATTCAAAAGGTACAAAACAGACTAGGAAGGAGGAGGATTTTTTTAATAAAAAAATTCAAACAATGACACTTTCATATTCTACCTTGTAAGTTCAAGTAAGAATGTATGGGTGTTGTTATTATTATTATTTATGCCTTTGAAGTCAGAACTGACTCCTGATAACTACCCAGACATGTCCCTGAAGTTTGCCTGCAAGAATTTCAGAAGTGGTTTGCCCTTTTAGTCTTCCTAGGAGGGAATATATGGCCCAAGGTCAAACATCTGGATTTTGTGCCCAAGATAAGAGTAGAATTCGCAATCTTCCAGTTCCTAACCTGGTGTCTTAACTCCCAGAGCCAGCTGGCTTTCCAAGGTTGTTCTACCTGGTAGGACCATTTCTGAGAACCAATATTTTTAAAATAGCAAACACTTTCAAAAATTGTTTCTTTGCTGCATTTTTGGAATGATACAGGGTCTTTTGATTGAACAAGGAGTTGGACTAGAAAATCTCTTCCAAGATGCCTTCCAACTTGTTTTGTTTATGGGAAGAAGTCCTACCAGATTCCCTCTGGCTTTGTGAGAAAGGCACTCCCTCTTTCTGTATATTAAGCAATTAATTTAAACCTATCCATCACACTAGATAATACATCATCCTACATAAGGTGCAATGGCTGGGGTACACATATGCTAAGACAAAAATAAAATTGCATTATACTTTATCCTGTTGAGTGAAGTCCCAAAGTTGTTTTTCAAAAGGCAATTGGGGTTTGGCTTTTTTTCCCTGGAAAACATTTTGCTCCTCATAGAAACATAGAAGATTGATGGAAGAAAAGGACCTCCTGGTCCATCTAGTCTGCCCTTATACTATTTCCTGTATTTTATCTTAGGATGGGTATATGTTTATCCCAGGCATGTTTAAATGCAGTTACTGTGGATTAACCAACCACCTCTTCTGGAAGTTTGTTCCAAGCATCTACTACTCTTTCAGTCAAATAATATTTTCTCACATTGCTTCTGATCTTTCCCCAACTAACTTCAGATTGTGCCCCCTTGTTCTTGTGTACACTTTCCTATTAAAAACACTCCCCCCCTGAAATTTTTTTAACCCTTTAACATATTTAAATGTTTCGATCATGTCCCCCCTTTCCCTTCTGTCCTCCAGACTATACAGATTGAGTTCATGAAGTCTTTCCTGATATGTTTTATGCTTAAGACCTTCCACCATTTCTGCAGCCCGTCTTTGGACCTGCTCAATTTTATCAATATCTTTTTTTTCTCATCAAAGAAGCATCTTCAGTTCTAAAAGGCACCTTTGGGACAACCATAAATGGAGAATCTGCATAGACATGTTCAGTGAAGCAGATTTCGCATTCTTCGATCCATTGTAAGTATTAATGGCAGCTGTCGATGACTAAATACGAGACATGAATCCCAGCGACCGGTTAGGTCCCACAGAGTTGGTCTCCTCCGGGTTCCGTCAACTAAACAATGTTGTTTGGCGGGACTCAGAGGAAGAGCCTTCTCTGTGGCGGCTCCAACCCTCTGGAGTCAGCTCCCTCCAGAGATTAGAACTGCCCCCACCCTCCTTGCCTTTCGCAAACTCCTTAAAACCCACCTCTGTCGTCAAGCGTGGGGGAACTGAAACATCTCCCCGTCTATGTTGGTTATGACCTATAAAGTCCTTCATGGCACTGGACCAGATTATCTCAGGGATAGTTAGGTCTCACAGAGTGGGTCTTCTCCGGGTCCCGTCAACAAAACAATGCCATTTGGTGGGCCCCAGGGGAAGAGCCTTCTCTGTGGCGGCCCCGGCCCTCTGGAACCAACTCCCCCCGGAGATTAGAATTGCCCCCACCCTCCTCGCCTTTCGTAAGCTCCTTAAAACCCACCTCTGCCGTCAGGCATGGGGGAACTGAGATATTCTTTCCCCTAGGCCTTTACAATTCATGCATGGTATGTTTGTTTGTATGTATGTATGTTTGGTTTTATAAATAAGGGGTTTTTTAATTGTTTTAGTATTAGTTTTAGTATTGGATTTACATGATGTTTTGTACTATTGTTGTTAGCCGCCCCGAGTCTACGGAGAGGGGCGGCATACAAATCCAATAAATAAAATAATAAATAAATAAATAAATATGAGGTATGAATATGGTAGTGTTCCTATTAATATATTGGCAAGATTAGTTTTCAGCCCTTAAAACTCAAATCACTTTTTGTTCTCTCTCTGCGTTTCTGAGTGGAGAGCTTTATTCACCAAATCCTGCCAAAGAGAACTCTTTAAGAACTGTAAACAACAGCTTGAGTGTTTCATTCATGAATACCAAAATAGCTTTGGATTTCATAACTATTGTTTAGCGATTCCAGTTTGATCAAGATAATTTTTAGGCCGTTGAATAGGCTGGAAAAAAAAAACCAACAAAGAGGGCAGAACGACACTATCCTTCCTGCCCCAAATGCAGAATTCATTCACAATTCTTCAAGCCAACAGAAAGAGACTTCCTTAAAATCTATATTTCAAAATAGTAGATGATTTTCCTTCATGTAAATCACACAGCGGGTCAGATACGGTTTTTTAACAAAACAAGCTGTGGAATGAATTAAAGAATTTTTTTTCCCACCCTTCCCTTCTGCTAAAATTTGGACAAAAAGCTTCAAGTTGGACCCACCCAACGAATCGTTGCCAAGTTCAAACGTTTTAAAAGGTGGGTGATTTCTATATTTTTCTCTTAACCTTTCACCCTGATTTTAATAACAGCACGTTCACGTGACCTGGCTGAAACTGGCAGATGATTGCATGAAAAAGCTTTCTATAAATATCTTCACTATTAAATGAAAAAGCGGCTGCGGGGGCTGGAGGAAGAGAGAACAGAGTTGTGTTGCAACCCACACGAAAGCTCAGAGCCGAGTCCTCTGCCTGCCTCACCAGATCATTCTCGAAAACCTGCCTGGTTAGAAAGCCACCCGTAGTTCTGTGTTTTCCCCGTTTCTTTCAACAACGTTGGAATTGGAAACATGTGCCATTGTGGCAAGCAGTTTCACACCCCATTTATTTATTCATTTGTCCAATACACAAATATATAGGAAGAAAATAGACATGTGATCAGTGTTCCCTCTAATTTTTTGGGGGGGTGGGCGGAAAAGTATAGTGTCTGAGCGGCAGTCCCTTTGGGACTGGGCGGCACAGAAATAATAAATAGATAGATAGATAGATAGATAGATAGATAGATAGACAGACAGACAGACAGACAGACAGACAGACAGACAGACAGACAGACAGACAGACAGACAGACAGGCAAGCAAGCAAGCAAGTAAACAAACAAACAAATAAATAAAAAACCCACCCTGTTTATAACAGTGAGCTCATAATAGGGCAACTCTATCAATATCAAAATGCCACTTAAATAGTTGAGCTAGTTTCAAACTAGATTTTGATTTTCTTTCTCTCTTCCTTACTCCCATTCTTTTTCTTTCTCTTTTCCTTCCTCTCTTTTTTCTATCTGTTTCTCTCTCTTCCTCTCTTCCTCGCTCTCTCCTTCCCTCTCACTCTTTCCCTCTCAGCTTCTGGGCAGGTTTGGAAAACTCTGAGTTGATGATTATTTTTAAGTGAGCAATTGCTCACTGCTCAGCTTAGAGGGAACTATGCATGTGATAATATATATAAGGGTGAAAGTGAACTTAGAGGAGAGAATATATGAAAGGAAGAGAATATATATGATAGGTGAAAGAAAGGAAAGACATTTGGACAGGGGACGAAAGGCACACCAGTGCACTTATGTACGCCCCTTACTGGCCTCTTAGGAACTGGAGAGGTCAATCGTGGAGAGTCTAAGGGAGAAATGTTGGGGGTTAGGGGTTGACAGAATTGAGTCCGGTAATGAGTTCCACGCTTCGATAACTCGATTGTTGAAATCATATTTTTTACAGTCAAGTTTGGCGCGGTTCGTATTGAGTTTGAATTTGTTGCGTGCTCTTGTGTTGTTGCGGTTAAAGCTGAAGTAGTCATTGACCGGTAGGACGTTGCAGCATATCATCTTGTGGGCAATACTCAAATCGTGATTTAGGCGTCGTAGTTCTAGGCTTTCTAGGCCCAGGATTGTTAGTCTATTTTCGTAGGATATTCTGTTTCGAGTGGAGGAGTGGAGGGCTCTTCTGGTGAAATATCTTTGGACATTTTCTAGGGTGTTGATGTCTGAGATGTGGTATGGGTTCCAGACAGATGAGCAGTAGTCTAGGATGGGTCTGGCAAAAGTTTTGTAGGCTCTTGTGAGTAGTGTGAGATTGCCTGAGCAGAAGCTGCGTAGGATCAGGTTAACAATTCTAGAAGCTTTGGCGCGGTTCATATTGAGTTTGAATTTGTTGCGTGCTCTTGTGTTGTTTCGGTTGAAGCTCCAAAAGGCAGGGGAGATTAGGTCTTCTGCAGCCTGTGCAAAATGAGAGGCTGATAAAAAGTTTGAAATAGTATGAAATCATGATACATGTCTGATGTCAGGCGCAACGAATCGGTGTTACATGTTAAAATTTCTCATTTATGGCTCATGTCTACACACAAGAATCAAGTCAACTAATGGCCAGAATGAAATCAGTGCTAGAGAAGAATCACTGGAATTTAAAAGGAGTTGCATTTAAGCTAGAGGTATAACAAGCAGGAAGAGGGAGATTGTGATCCCCTTATATAGAGCGCTAGTGACACCACATTTGGAAGACTGTGTTCAGTTCTGGAGACCTCACCCACAAAAAGATATTGACAAAACTGAACGGGTCCAAAGACAGGCTACAAGAATGGTGGAAGGTCTTAAGCATAAAACGTATCAGGAAAGACTTCATGAACTCAATCTGTATAGTCTGGAAGACAGAAGGAAAAGGGGGGACGTTTAAATATATTAAAGGGTTAAATAAGGTCCAGGAGGGAAGTGTTTTTAATAGGAAAGTGAACACAAGAACAAGGGGACACATTCTGAAGTTAGTTGGGGGAATGATCAAAGGCAACATGAGAAAATATTATTTTACTGAAAGAGTAGTAGATCCTTGGAACAAACTTCCAGCAGACATGGTCGGTAAATCCACAGTAACTGAATTTAAACATGCCTGGGATAAACATATATCCATTGTAAGATAAAATACAGGAAATAGTATAAGGGCAGACTAGATGGACCATGAGGTCTTTTTCTGCGGTCAGTCTTCTATGTTTTTATGTTTCTAATGTGGGCACTCGCGCATATGCAATAGTGCATACCCATTGTTTTTCAGCACCCGAGGAAAAAAAGGTTCACCATACCTACAAAAAGGTATGGATAAAATTGAACGGGTCCAAAGACGGGCTACAAAAATGGTGGAAGGTCTTAAGCATAAAACGTATCAGGAAAGACGTCATGAATTCAATCTGTATTGAAGGGAAAGGGGGGACATAATCGAAACATTTAAATGTGTTAAAATAATGTTCAGGAGGGAAGTGTTTTTAATAGGAAAGTGAACACAAGAACAAGGGGGCACAACCTGAGGTTAGTTGGGGGAAAGATTAGAAGTAACGTGAGAAAATATTATTTGACTGAAAGAGTAGTAGATGCTTGGAACAAACTTCCAGTAGACATGGTCGGTAAATCCACAGTAACTGAATTTAAACATGCCTGGGATAAATATATACCCATCCTAAGATAAAATACAAGAAATAGGGCAGACTAGAGAGACCATGAGGTCTTTTTCTTTTTCTATCACTCGTCTCTAGTCTACCTGGAGCAGTTCTGCCCCCCAAAATGAAATATACATCTTTTAAAAATCCAATAAATTTATGTTGTATTTTATGCACTTTCTGCACAAAAAAATGGAATATACGTCTACAAAAATCATGTCAGTGTGTGCTGCATTTTAGAGAATGTCATCAGTTTTCCTGCTAGTTTATCTGAAAGTGGGCTGTGTGCTTTTCATTTTTTTTATGGTGGGTGGGGATGTGATTTTGATGGAGGTTTAGATATATTGGCATTGATGTTGAACCCCTCCCCACCTCCTTTCATTCATCTTTAATGCATGCATTAAATCCCCGACATGGATGAGAACATACCAATGATCCGTCCTCTTTGATGGCGAATTTAAATAAATAAAACCGCCAACAACAGTCGAGTGGGAAGCATTTTGCCCCGAGCCCGAACAGCAGGGATGACATCATAGAGAGAAAATGTACACAGCCTTGCAAAACTGGCCTGCTGGTTTGTATTAGCTTCTCTGCTCAGCCAGTTCCCTGAAGCTGGAAATAGGAGTGACCAGTTTGGAGGGAAACGGGGAGCGCTGAAGTGTTAAAGGGAGCAGGAGGAGAAGAAGCCACCCAGCTAGTCCTCAATGTATGACCACAATTGACCCCAAAGTTTATGTCGTTAAGTGAGACATTTGTTAAGTGATTTTCCCCCATTATTATTATTATTATTATTATTATTATTATTATTATTATTATTTAGATTTGTATGCCGCCCCTCTCCGAAGACTCGGGGCGGCTAACAACAATAAAAAAGACCAACTAATTTGCAATAAAATTTATACCATATCTCTTTTTATCCGTCTTTAAACTAATGCAATACATAGTACATAACACATTATTACTAATATTTACTAACACATAGAATATATCTATTATTTATTTATTTTATTTTATTTATTACTTAGATTTGTATGCCACCCCTCTCCGAAGACTCGGGGCGGCTCACAACATGTAGAAACAAATCATAAATAATCTGACAATTTAAAATATTAAAGATTTTTTAAAAAAGACCCCATATACTAACAGACATACACACAGACATACCATGCATAAATTAAACGTGCCCAGGGGGAGATGTTTCAGTTCCCCCATGCCTGACGGCAAAGGTGGGTTTTAAGGAGTTTACGGAAGGCAGGAAGAGTAGGGGCAGTTCTAGAGGGCCGGTGCCGCCACAGAGAAGGCTCTTCCCCTGGGGCCCGCCAACCGACATTGTTTAGTTGACGGGACCCGGAGAAGGCCCACTCATATTACCTTTCTACAAAAGTCGTCACTAAAAACGTCTGCGTCAAACGCAGATTTTTTTCTTTCTTCTTCTCACTCCTTTCTTTCTTTTACTTACCCTTTTCCTTTCCCTCTCTTTTTATTTTTCAATTTTAGAAAATATTTTCATTAAGTTACTATTAGTTAATATATATTAATAGGAGATGTAACATTTATTATTATACTACAACAAAATTTTTGATACTCTTTATTTACTGTTTATTTACAACGTTTAAGAAATATATCATCCCGATTAACTTATACCTTATATTGTATAATTGTGTCGCTTACCTGAATTGTTCAAATTTGTACCTTGAGTCATTATCCCTTCCCACCGCTCCCTTTTTTTTTCTTCCTTTCTGTACATTCCTTCCTACCCCTCCCCTCCCGTTCCAATATATTTATAAATAAAGTATATTTTTTTAAAAAAAGACAATGTAAACAAATCTAATATTAAAAATAATCTAAAAAACCCCAATTTAAAGAACCACTCATACATACAAACATACCATGTGTAAATTCTATAAGCCTAGGGGGGAAGGGAAAATTTCAATTCCCCCATGCCTGACGACAGAGGTGGGTTTTAAGGAGCTTGCGAAAGGCAAGGAGGGTGGGGGCAACTCTGATATCTGGGGGGAGTTGGTTCCAGAGAGTCGGGGCCGCCACAGAGAAGGCTCTTCCCCTGGGTCCTGCCAGACGACATTGTTTAGTCGACGGGACCCGGAGAAGGCCAACTTTATTATTCTTTTCTTGCCACATTTTGTTGAGTGAATTTTTATTTTATTTTATTTAGCACATGGTAGATAGCCACCTCCTATCGTATACCTCCCAGAGACCGATAAGGGCCCACGGGGCTGGCCTTCTCTGGGTCCCATCAACCAAACAATGCCAACTGGCTGGGCCGTGGGGAAGGGCCTTCTCTGTGGTGGCTCCGCTTCTCTGGAACCAGCTGCTCCCGGAGATCTGTATCAACCCTGCCCTACTGCCCTTCCACAAAGCTGTAAAGTTTTTGGTTTCTGGTTTTTCCGGCAGACCTGGGGTCGTTGACCAAATGTGATACCATCTAGATCTGACCATGAGAGATATTGAGGGATATGTATGGCTTTTACTGGGATTTTGTAATTATTTTTTAAATTGTTCTTTTAAATATTGTTTTTATTTGTTGTAAGCCACCCAGAGTCCTGGACGAATTGGGCAGCATATAAATTAGATAGATAAATCTTTTTCTAATTAGATTTCTTATCCAATCACACATAAAATTTCACCTATATTTTGTAATATTCAGAATCTTCCTTATCTTTCTTTCTTTCCTTCTTTCTTTCTTTCTTTATTTATTTTGTCCAATACATAATACACATTGAAGAGAAAGACATGTAATAATATAAGTAAAGAAAAGAATAGAAGAAAAGATATAAAAGTATAGGTGAACATATTTGAAAGGAGGAAAAGATAAATGAGATAAGGAGAGACAATTGGACAGGGGACGGAAGGCACACTGGTGCACTTATGCACGCCCCTTACTGACCTCTAAGGAACCTGGAGAGGTCAATCGTGGATAGTCTAAGGGAAAAATGTTGGGGGTTAGGGGTTGACACTACTGAGTCAGGTAATGAGTTCCACGCTTCGACAACTCGGTTGCTGAAGTCATATCTTTTACAGTCAAGTTTGGAGCGGTTAATATTAAGTTTGAATCTGTTGCGTGCTCTTGTGTTGTTGCGATTGAAGGTGAAGTAGTCATTGACAGATAGAACATTGCAGCATATCTTTAATCTTCATTGTCAATCTGTTCATTTCTGCGCAATCTAGTATCTTCTTTAACACTCGGAACCACCTTCAATTTCCACTTTGGGGCTTTTGGCAGCAGTCACCACATGTATAATCAAATAAGTTTCTTCTTTTTTTGAATTTCTCTGACAATATTCCCAATAGGAATGTCTCTGGCTTTAACTATTTATTATTTTCCCTATTTATTACTTCCCCTATTTATTATTTAATTGGGTAGCATTTATAGATCTGGTCTCTTGTCTACAGCTTCTTTTTCATATAGACAAGAGACCAGATCCAAAAATGCTATCCGATTAAATAATAAATTTCAAATGAAAATATTATTATTATTATTATTATTATTATTAATTTATTAGATTTGTATGCCACCCCTCTCCGTAGACTCGGGGCAGCTAACAACAATGATAAAAAACAACATGTAACAATCCAATTTAATAAAACAACTAAAAACCCTTATTATAAAAAACAAACATACACACAAACATACCATACATAACTTGTAATGGCCTAGGGGAAGGAATATCCTAACTCCCCCATGCCTGGCGACAAAGGTGGGTCTTGAGTAATTTGCGAAAGACAAGGAGGGTGGGGGCCGTTCTAATCTCTGGGGGGAATTGATTCCAGAGGGTCGGAGCTGCCACAGAGAAGGCTCTTCCCCTGGGTCCCGCCAAATTCCATACATACAGTCATCATACACAAAAAACTACACAGGCTGGGGGAGATGTTTCCGTTCCTCCATGCCTGACAGCAGAGGTGGGTTTTAAGGAGTTTACGAAAGGCAAGGAGGGTGGGGGCAGTTCTAATCTCTGGAGGGAGCTGATTCCAGAGGGTCGGAGCCGCCACAGAGAAGGCTCTTCCCCTGGGTCCCACCAAACAACATTGTTTAGTTGACGGGACCTGGAGGAGACCAATATCCTTAATGATAATAACGATATTACTATGGATGAGTAAAGCAAAGGAAAAAGAAAGGAAAGGAAAGGAAAGGAAAAGGAAAGGAAAGGAAGGGAAAGGAGAAACAAGGAAAGGAAAGGAACAGAAAGGAAAGGAACAAAAAGGAAATGAATTGAAAGGAAAGGAGAAACAAGGAAAGGAAAGGAACAAAAAGGAAAGGAATTGAAAGGAAAGGAGAAACAAGGAAAGGAAAGGAAAGGAACAAAAAGGAAAGGAATTGAAAGGAAAGGAGAAACAAGGAAAGGAAAGGAACAAAATGGAAAGGAAAGGAAAAGGAAAGGAATGGAAAGGAAAGGAAAGGAAAAAGGAAAGCAAAGGAAAAAGAAAGGAAAGGAAAGGAAAGGAAAAGGAAAGGAAAGGAAGGGAAAGGAGAAACAAGGAAAGGAAAGGAACAGAAAGGAAAGGAACAAAAAGGAAAGGAATTGAAAGGAAAGGAGAAACAAGGAAAGGAAAGGAAAGGAACAGAAAGGAAAGGAACAAAAAGGAAAGGAGAAACAAGGAAAGGAAAGAAACAGAAAGGAAAGGAAAGGAACAGAAAGGAAAGGAAAGGAACAAAAAGGAAAGGAATTGAAAGGAAAGGAGAAACAAGGAAAGGAAAGGAACAAAAAGGAAAGGAATTGAAAGGAAAGGAGAAACAAGGAAAGGAAAGAAACAGAAAGGAAAGGAAAGGAACAGAAAGGAAAGGAAAGGAACAAAAAGGAAAGGAATTGAAAGGAAAGGAGAAACAAGGAAAGGAAAGGAACAAAAAGGAAAGGAAAGGAAGGGAAAAACAAGGAAAGAAAAAGCAAGGAAAGGAACAAAGGAAAAGAAAGAAGAAAAGGAAAGGAAGAAAGAAACAAAGAAAGGAAGAGGGAAGGGAAAGGAAATTTATTTATTTTTATTTATTTTATTTTATTTATTTTATTTTATTTATTCATTTGTCCAATACACAATTCATATGGAAGAGAATAGACATGAAGTAATATATATAAAGATAATATGTAAAAATAGAGGAGAAGATATATGAAAGGGAGAAAATATATATGATATATGAGATAAAGGAAAGACAATTGGACAGGGGACGGAAGGCACACTAGTGCACTTATGTACGCCCCTTACTGACCTCTTAGGAACCTGGAGAGGTCAATCGTGGAGAGTCTAAGGGAGAAATGTTGGGGGGTTAGGGGTTGACACTATTGAGTCTGGTAATGAGTTCCACGCTTCGACAACTCGATTGTTAAAGTCATATTTCTGCCAAAGAAATGCAGAGGATCTGAACTTCTTATAGCGTTCTAATATTAGAAGCAAACATCAATGGCCAAATTAAAGATGTTGGATAACCATCTGTCTGGAGTAGTGTAGGTTTTCCTGCCTATGCAGGGGGTTGGACTAGAAGACCTCCAAGGTCCCTTCCAACTCTGTTATTCTATTGTGTTTTGTTCCGTTCCATTCCATTCTATTCTATCCTATTCTATTCTACTCTATTCTATTCCTTATTCTAGTCTAGTCTAGTCTAGTCTATTCAGAAGCAATGGATGGAAACTTATCAAGGAAAAAAACCAAACTAAAACTAAATTTCCTGACAGTTAGGACAATTAATCAGTGGAACAACTTGCCTCCAGAAATTGTGGAAGTTTTTAAGAAGATGTTGGATAACCATTTGTCTAAAGTGGGGTAGGGTTTCCTGCCTACGCAGGGGGTTGGACTAGAAGACCTCCAAGGTCCCTTCCAACTCTGTTATTATTATTAACTATAAAATAAGCATAAGCTTTATTTTTAATTATTTTTTAAAGGATTGCCAACCAAGCGGAGGTGAGCTGAGAATGGCGCTGATGGAAAAGCTAATACAGTGGTACCTCTACCTAAGAACGCCTCTACTTAAGAACTTTTCTAGATAAGAACCGGGTGTTCAAGATTTTTTTGCCTCTTCTCAAGAACCGTTTTCTACTTAAGAACCCGATCCAGGAAAAATATCCTAGGAAATTTGAGAGCGGCACGAAGGCCCGGCTGTTTTTCTGCCATTCCCCCTGGGTTTCTCTCTCTGGCACAGTATATGGGAGGCAGCCTTGCACCGGGTGTATGGGAGGTGCATGCTCCTCCTCGCGGCCTCAGAGTCCCTCTTTTTTTTTTTTTAAGCCTTAAAGTTTTGGATTTTTTTTATTCCCCTCACCTCACCTTCTTCCTTCGGCAGCGACTGTCCTCCTCCTCCTCCTCTTCCTCCTCTTCCTCCCACCCAAATTCCGAGCTTTTAATTCTTTCCTAATGGGTTTGCACACATTATTTGCTTTTGCATTGATTTATATGGGAAAATTGCTTCTACTTACAAATGTCTCTACTTAAGAACCGGGTCATGGAATGAATTAAGTTCTTAAGTGTTGTGATTAGCTCTGGCCCAGCTCCTGCCCCAAGGACTGTGGATATGGGGGAGACATCCACATGCTGCAGGCCTGTTTTGCCCCCGGTGGAATCTGATGATGAAGGCTCCTCTGACCAAGAAGACATGAATGACAGGGAGGAGGAGAGTGTGGCAGACAGCTCTGAAGGAGATCAATTATCTAGCTCCTCCTTGGATTCAGAACAAGAGTTAATGATACAGCCACACATGCAGAGAGCAATGCACAGGCAACAACAACTGAGAGATTATTATCAAAGAAAATGAGGCCACCTGTGGTTGGGTGGGGCTGTGGTAATTAGTGAGGCTGCTATAAAGAGCAGCCTGTGGATTTGGCCATTGTGGAGGATTATCTGAGCGTTGTCTTTCGTGCCTGCTTGGCTGACTTTGATCTTTTGTGTGCTGATTTTTCCCCGCTTTGAAACTAAACCAGAGCAAAGTGTGTTTCACTTTGTGAAAGAAGAAGGACTGTGAATTGCCTCACAGCTGCAAGCTAAGTATCACAGAACTGATAAGGGACTTGTACCAATTACCAGTTTGTTTGGAGACCAGTGCTCTTTGCTATACAAAAAGAGGGCTTAGGTTAAGTGAATTTTCATTATAAAGAACATTGTTTTGAATTTTCAAACGTGTGTGTGTCTGAAATTAGTACCTGTGAATTTTTGGGAGGAGTCTACCAGCGAGCCCGACAGAACATTAAGTAGAGGTACCACTGTATTAAGAAGGTAACTTGCACAGGAATTAGATTCCTTAGCAACAAAAAATCATTCACATTCCAGTCCAAACTGAGGCTCATAATGCCTGCTTTGTTGTTTGCCCGTTCATCCTATTATGAAGTTTCATCCAAATCCCACCCCCTGCGAACACACACAAATTCTTCATTCGTTTTAAACCACGGCTAAAGAAATGCCAAACTTCTGCAGGTGTCCCAAAAGAACGGAGCATTAGCTACAATCCTCGTGTTCCCATATTTTTCTTGCAAGGGCATTTTTCCCGGGAATTATATCACTGGGTGGGAACTCAGAAAAGAGGCCAAGCTAGACGGGTAAAAAGAAAGAGGGAACACAGAACGCTGGGTCAGCTCTCCCTCTCCAGGCCTGTCCTGCCACTGACAGCCATGCACACACATACGAAAACACCTAAAATGGGGTGATGATGATTTAAATAGGGCACCTTCAGGGGTGAAATACTCCTGGTTCACTCGTGCCTGTCAGTCAAAAAAACATTAAAATAAAGACAAAGATGTAAACAAGAAAAAACATTTGTGCCTTTCGTCCCCTGTCCAATTATCTTTCCTTTATCTCATATATCATATATATTTTCTTCCTTTCATATATCTTCTCTTCTATTTTCACTTTTATCCTTATATATATTACTTCATGTTTATTTTCTTCCTAAGTATTTGTGTATTGGACAAATAAATAAATAAATAAATAAAGTAAATAAATAAATAAATAAAATAAAATAAAATAAAATAAATAAATTAAGCAAATTAACGTATGAAATACAAAATCAACAAAACAAGGACTATTACAGAGTGTGGGAGAAATTGTACAATTGGGTGGGGGGGAAAAGTATAGTAAATAGAATTGTAAAAGATTAATTTTTTATGCATATAGGGAATTGTAAATGTTTAATGTTGTTTGTATGGTGTTGGTATGTTGGTATGTCAAATAAAATTTAAAAAAATACATAAGTACATAAGTGCACCATTGTGCCTTTCGTCCCCTGTCCGATTATCTTTCCTTTATCTCATATATCATATATATTTTCTTCCTTTCATATATCTTCTTTTCTATTTTCACTTTTATCCTTATATATATACAGTATATTACTTCATGTTTATTTTCTTCCTATGCATTTGTATATTGGATGGATGAATGAATGAATGAATGAATGAATGAATAAATAAATAAACAAATAAACAAATAAACAAACAAACAAATAAATAAAATAAATTTACGAATATACATATCAACCTCAAAAAACATTTACGAATATACATATATTCTTTTAATAGGAAAGTGAATACAGGAACAAGGGGGCACAATCTGAGGTTAGTTGGGGGAAACATCAGAAGCAACGTGAGAAAATATGATTCGAACACTTTTCAAAGGTAGCCCCATGTAGACAGTGTTGCAGTAATCAAACCTCGAGGTGATGAGGGCATGAGCGACTGTGAGCAATGACTCCCTGTCCAAACAGGGCCGCAACTGGTGCACCAGGCGGACCTGGGCAAACGCCCTCCTCGCCACAGCCGAAAGTTGATGTTCCAATGTCAGCTGTGGATCGAGTAGGAGTTGCCAACCCAAGTTGCGAACCCTCTCTGAGGGGTTCAGTAGTCCTCCCCCCAGGGTAATGGATGGACAGATGGAATTGTCCTTGGGAGGCAAGACCCACAGCCACGCCGTCTTGTCTGGGTTGAGTTTGAGTTTGTTGACACCCATCCAGGCCCCAGCAGCCTCCAGGCACCGGCACATCACATCCACTGCTTCGTTGACTGGACATGGGGTGGAGATGTTGTGGTTGAAGCGTCTATGAAACTTCTAATGGTCGCTTGGACAAGTCCCTGCCATTTTCTTTCTAATGTTTTGGAGGTTGTTTGTCCCTGCCTTCTCTTTCCTAAGGGATGAGAATGAAGGGTTGGCTCAAAGCCACCCAGCTGGATTTGTCTAAAGTGAAGCCTAGAACTCCTGGTAGCCTAGTTTCTAAACTAATGCTTTTCACCATCGCATCAAACCGGCCATAAACGTTTGCATTCTCCTGCTCCTTTCTTTATGAATACAGAAGGAAGGCGAAATAGTCTTTGGGGGGTGGGGGCGATTATGGGTCAAATTAGTGGTGAAAGGAGTCAAGGACAGCCCTCAATTTACTTTTGTGAAGCTTTGTCGTCCCAGCTGTGAAGAGAAGAATGACTTGCATATAGGAAGGAGGTTCAGTCTGGGTGTGTCCTTCCCAACAACGATGAATAGGTGGAAAACTTAAAAACAAAAATCCCCTTGATGGAGAACTTCCTGCCAAAAAGGAAACAAACGCCCCAAATGGGTGCTCAAAGATGCATTTAACTGACATGTTTCTCTCAAATGGCAAAAACACCCCCCCCCCTCCCACTTTCCCACTATTTGATGTGGTCATACTGATTAAAAATAGAATTGATCAAATTCCAGTTCTGGGTAAAGGCAAATAGTTTTAGAGATCAACATAATCAGAGAAGCAAGTTGAGGGCAATGAAAAATGACAATTGGTTGAGAAACAATTCCCCAATTGTTAAACTTTATGGTTTTCAAGAATTTTGATTTAGGAAATGCTAAGATAAAAAGGCATTTTTATAGTGGGCAGTTAACCAGTCCCCCTCTTCTGGTTGTGACATCAATTGTTGGAGGATATTGGAGTTGTAGTTAGTTACTGAAAGAGTAGTAGATGTTTGGAACAAACTTCCAGCAGACGTGGTTGGTAAATCCACAGCCACAGAAATTTTGGGTTCCATTGTGGCCGTAGGTCGAAGACCACCTGTTCTGTGGGGTGAACCATTAAAATCACTGGTTAGACATTCGGACCTGTTTGTTCATGGTATTTTTGAGCTAAATATGAACAAAGAGTGCCATCCATTTTGACTTCCTAGGCCAGTGATGGCGAACCTATGGTACGGGTGCCACAGGCCATATCTGCTGGCATGCATGCTGTTGCCCTAGCTCAGCTCCAATGTGCATGTGTGTGCTGGCCAGCTGATTTTTGGCTCACAAAGAAACACTGGGAGGGTGTTTTTGGCTTCCAGAGATCCTCCACGTGGGATGGGGAAGGATGCTTTTACCCTCCCCTGGCTCCTGGGAAGCCTTTGTTATATGTTGTTTCACTGCTGTTGTTAGCCGCCCAGAGTCTGCGGAGAGGGGCGGCATACAAATCTAATTAATAAATAATAAATAAAATAAAATAAATAATACCATTTGCGGCCAGCCTTTAAGTGCCTAATCCACCTTAGCTAATTTATATGACAAATGTGGCAACCCTGTTTATTCCTTTCCCTAATAGTGTCAAACTGACTATAAACCTCACAGTTTATGGATTGTAATTTTAGTAATATTGACCATGCGTAATTGACTGGATTTTATCTGTTATTTATCATTTTATCGTACAACTTTTGGCCGTGAATTTATTCAGTGTTTTTATTTGCTTTGGTCTATGAGTGTAATAATAAATTTGATTTGATTTGACTGGGCCCAAGTGATCCAGCCAGCTGTCATGCTTAAAGGGGGACTAGAAATCCAGTCTGCTGGTTTTGAAGCCAACATTTCCATCTTAGACCAGTCTACCATGTCAGTTGACTGAGAAATTGGCTTTAGAACTTGGAACCCAGTTAGAGGAGGGGGCTTCCTATTGGTCCACCTGAGTAGCCCCCACCTGCCAAGGGAGTTACTAAGGGATTTAAGTGTGGCTCTCCCTCATTTGCTCGAGGTGCAAATTTCAGGTCAATTCTGCCTTTCGGTATTGGCAGGCATACTTTTTATTCATTGTTCTTTGAAATAAAATAGATAGAGGGAGATTGGGGTTGGGTGGTAGGGGCGGGGAGTTAGTTTTTAGCATAGTAAACAATCAGACAAAGACATTTACAGCCAAAATGGAAGAATCCAAACACAGACAACCAAAGAAGATTCAGGAAAATAAAGCAAAAAGCCCAAAGGTCGAAGTTCTGCAATTTATCAAGATCCTAGGCATCTTAGCTCCAATTGTAGATAAACAACTTCTTCGGGAAACTCCTGCCTACCTGAAGCAAAAGGACAACCAGCCACCTCGAAGGCGTTTCAGCTGCACAGGTGAGAGGTTTTCAGTTTTCTTTCGTAGCAAGCCTACACTAACTATTTACACGGTAGCTATCTCTCTCTAGACATTACCATACAAAATACTCACAATTCTCTATCTACTACTGTGAGCCGCCCCGAGTCCTTGGAGAAGGCAGCATACAAATCCAAATAAAATGGAAAAATAGAAATAGAAAATACTATTCTCAGTTACAATACTCAGCCACAAGTCTTCAGCCACGATATTCTTCAGCCACCACAAGCCACGAGGAGCCACAAGCCACACTAAACAACAAGCAACTCTAAATCTTCAAAAGCCACACCTGTGCAAAGGTGCTTTATGGTATATACTTTACATCAACCAAGCAGATTACATTACAATCTGCAGATTCACCGTGACATTGTAAAAGTCATTATGATGATTACAGTTTTTCTCTGCAATTTGGAATATTACGTCAGTTAGGGCCCCGATCCTGACCAACTCTGGATGGGCTGTTCCAGCTATGGAGACCTGTGGTATTGATCCCCCAAAATTGAAAAGAAACTAAGCACCCTTTTTGCATTGCAAAGATCACTCTTCCCAAAACAAACTTGTGAGCTGTAAAAACCCCTTAAACAGTCCTTAAGTACTTAGCCAGCAGCTGTGCAGACACGTCACAGCCCTCCTTCTTCCACGAGTTGAAACACTCACACTTTGCTCTGCCTTGGTTTCAAAGTCTTGAAAAATCAACAAACAGAGACCTGAAACAGCAAATCATGGTTCAAACCAATACGATCAGATAATCTCCACACTGCGAGGCCAGCACGCTGCCAATTTACCAGCAACCCTAACTACTTGAACCCCACCCAACCAGAGTTATCTCCTATAATACTTTTGAAGCTGTTCACTCTTATGCATAGCTCTACGCATGTGTGGATCTATCATTATTTCCTCATCTGAATCTAAGGAAGATAAGGATGATTGACTTCTTCCTGGGCTGTCTTCCAAGCCCCCCTCTTCCATCTCTTCCTTTTGCAGAGGACAATTCACCATCTGACTCTGTCGGCAGCAAAACAGGCCTATGACATGTTGATGTTTCCCCCACATCCACCTCCTCAGTCCTTGGGGCAGGAGCTGGGCCAGAGCTAACCACAACAAAGAGTAGACAAAGGCAGAAGGACAGATTACAAAGTCCACGTGGGCTTCTTGGGAAAGACTGCTAGCTGCTTCCCCTTCCTTGTCTTGCAGGACGGAGTGAACAGAAGCAGAACCCTCAATTTGAATTCACCTGGAATGCTTATTTAAACCAGGGCAGGAACAGGTACCATCCCTACAAGCCTCCCCGGAAGGAAGATCAGCGTTATTCAGCAAAGCGAAAAGAGCAGAAGAACTTGGGACTCCATGGATATTACCAGCCTGGCACCAGGGTATCTCGAAAACGGCATTATGATGAATGCAGCAGTGCGGGCTGTTATTACGGACATGCAGATTACAGGTGAGGCGCTAAGGAGGCCGTTCAGCTAGTCCGTGGGGCATCTGCAGGAGTCAGCGTGCCAAAAGGATGCCAAAAGTTGGGGGAAAGATCAGAAGCAACATGAGAAAATATTATTTGACTGAAAGAGTAGTAGATCCTTGGAACAAACTTCCAGAAGACGTGGTTGGTAAATCCACAGTAAATGAATTTAAATATGCCTGGGATAAACATATATCCATCCTATGATAAATTACAAGGTCTTTTTCTGCCGTCAATATTCTATGTTTCAATGTTTCTAAAAGAATGGTGTTTGTCACAAAGATCATGGAACGGAGATTGCAGGGATTAGTAGAACTGTAGCTTTGGGTTAGGCCAGGGCTTCTCAAATAGTGGGGTAGCTGGGAGGTCGTGAAGCAATGCCAGGGGGGTGCGTGACCCCGGGAAGCGAGCTCTTTTTTTGCCGCAGGGAGGAAGGCTTTTTTTCCACCAAACACTAGCACCCAGCACAGAGCAGGAGATATGAAGAGCAGATAACAAACCCTTAAGAGACACCATGGAAAAATATTGAACAGGGATGAAAAGAAAGGAGGAGAGAGACGGAGATCACGAGACAAAGGGAAGTCTCCCGAAAGCTAAGATGAGGAAATATGACGAAGCATATGTAGTGCTTGGCTTCATTGTGAGTATGGTGGGAGATGAGGAAAGACCGGTATGTTGACTGTGTCTAAAAATGTTGGCAGAGGATAGCATGAAGCCAAATAAATTAAGGCGCCACTTAAGCACTCCAATCACACTGATAAACCGATTGAGTTTTTGAAGCAAAAATGTGCCAAATATTACAAACAATTGTCCAAGCGGAGAGTTGGGGGAGGACACGAAATGTTTACATCTTACGGGAGAGGGGGTGTAGCAGAAAATAATTGAGAAGCACTGGGTTAGGCTCTCCCTGCCCAAATAGTGTTATTCTAAGTCTCTTTGAATACTAGTAATGGTTGAAGGAGATAAGTAGGTCTAGCCCAATGATGGTGAATCTATGGCATGGGTGCCACAGGTGCAACATGGAGCTATATCTGCTGGCATATGAGCCGTTGCCCTAGCTCAGCTCCAACATGCACGTGTGTGCCGGCCAGCTGATTTTTGGCTCGCACAGAGGCTCTGGGAGGTCATTTTTTGCTTCCAGGGAGCCTCCAGGAGGATGGGAGAGGGCGTTTTTACTCTCCCCTGACTCCAGGGAAGCCTTTAGAGCCTGGGGAGTGTGAGCCTATTGGACCTACCAGAATATGGGAAACAGGCCGTTTCCTGCCTCCAGAGGGCCTCTGGGGGGCAGGGAAAGCTGCTTTCGCCCTCCCCAGGTATTGAATTATAGGTGAGGGCATTCATGCGTGGGTGATAGTGCACATACAGACTCTTTCGGCACTTGAGGAAGGAAAGGTTCGCCAATCACTGGTCTAGCCTATGGATAGGGCTCTTTAAAAAGAAACCCAACTTAGAAATAAGTAGAAATTTCCTGACAGCGAAAGCAATCAAGCAGTCAAATAACTTGCCTGCTGTGGTTATGGGTGCACCATTGGTAATGGCTTTCGAAAATAAGCTGGACAACCATTTGTTTGAGATTGTAGATGGCTTCTGCTTTGGCCAGGGGTTGGACTAGAAGACCTCTAAGGTCCTCTCCAACCTTATGATTTCTCCAGGACAGAGTTGCTGTTCATTTTTTCCTTAAGAATCTTGCATTCCTTCATCGGGGGAGATCTCTGCACCCCTCAACCACATTCTAGATTTGCATTGCGAGCTCTGCCCCTTCTTTGCAACCGTATGTGATAGAAACCGTATTAGCTTGAATTGAATGTTTTGAGTTCTTCTTCTTTCTCCTCCAGATATCCTCAAGCATCAAAAAGACCGAGACTGGATGTATTCGAGCCACGAAACCTCCAAGATTATTGCAGGCTGTCCAATGAGGGAGCTACGTTCGGTTAGCAAGAAAGTTCCAACCTTTAAGAACGAAACACCTGTTATAATTGGGAATGTAAATATGTTGTAAATATCTGTATTAAGTTTTCATGGTTTCATATCTACATGTATTAAATTTTTAACCTCCTTTGTTTTGGATTGTTGTCCATTAAAAATTGAGTTTGTTCAATAATTGGAATTTCTGTGTCTCTTTCCACCCCACTCCATCTAGTAGGTAACTGATGGTAACTGATGGCTTTTTAGTTTGAAATTGTGTTTAAAATATTGAAGATATTTTCACAGGTGAAACTGCATGTGTGTAGGTAGCTGTGTTTCTGAAATGAATCTCTTTTTTGGGGCGCACATGATACAATAACTAACCACAGTGGCACGAGGCTGCACAATTCTTTAAATTAAAATATAGTTGTGCATTTAATATGTCATGATACTCAGCTAATGTGGCTTAATAGAATGTCCAGATAATCACATTCTGAAAGCACCAACAATTAGGAATCCCTTTTGTTTATTATCAAAAGAAGATTTGACCCAAAGCCTTTTTGCTAAACAACATAATTTTTTTTACTACGCTTTGCTTGAATTGCACAAAAAGGAATAACAATTACCCAGCAATTAAATTCTCTATAGCTAATATGTGACAGCCCAATTCTATTTGAAAACAAGCCCTTTTGATTTTAATAAGACCAATTCTCAGAGACAGGTCTTCAAGATAAACATAACATTGCGGACTGTAAAGAGTTTGCAGATTATAAAAAGTTTCAGCTACCCTTTAAAATTGGTTTGTATACATCTTCTATACAAATATCTAGAGATTAACTAGTGAATCTAATTAAAACTATGTTAAAAAAAACCTCATGTACGCATAAAACAGAAGTTTGAATTCAAAACCATGTATTGTATTTTTTTTACGACATATTAATTCAATTATTATAAATGGGGCAATCTCTATACTCTATACGTGTTGGTTCCAAACTCTTAATTGGGAATTCTAAATACAGTTGTGCAAAAACAAATGTTTATCCACTCCCTTATACTGTATAAGTATCCAGCAGGAGGTTTTTGTGATCTAGGGATCAGCTTTAAAATACATTTAGCCATCATGTGCATTTCCTCAGATATTCCAGACGATGGCGATGTTGTATAGTCTTTAATAAGCCTGCAAAGTTTCTTTATTATTTATTAGATTTGTATGCCTTGTAAACTCTTAAATAGGTTGAATTTAGAATAGAATAGAATTCTTTATTGGCCATGTGTGATTGGACACACCAGGAATTTGCCTTGGTGCAGATGCTCTCAGTGTACATAAAGGAAAAGATACATTTGTCAAGAATCATGAGGTATAATACTTAATGATTGTCGTGGGGGTGAAATAAGCAATGAGGAAACAATATTAATAAAAATCTTAAGGATACAAGCACCAAGATACAGTCATACAGTCATAAGTGGGAGGAAATGGGTGATAGAAATGATAAGGGAAAAAAACTAGTAGTAATAGTAGTGCAGACTTAGTAAATAGTTTGACAGTGTTGACGGAATTATTTGCTTAGCAGAGTCATGGCAATCAGGAAAAAAAACTGTTCTTGTGTCTAGTTGTTTTGGTGTGCAGTGCTCAGTAGTGACGTTTTGAGGGTAGGAGTTGAAACAGTTTATGTCCAAAATGCGAGGGGTCAGTAAATATCTTCACAGCCCTCTCTTTGACTCGTGCAGTATCCAGGTCCTCGGTGGAAGGCAGGTTGGCAGCAGTTGTTTTTTCTGCAGTTCTGCAGTTGTTCTACTATTTTAACCCATCGTGATAGTTTGTTGCTGCTTTGGTAATTTTTATGATTATGTGACTTCTTGTCATTCTTAAAATACAGTGGTACCTCTACTTACAAACTTAATTCGTGACCAGATTATTAAGTTGAAAAGTTTGTAAGAAGAAGAAATTTCCCCCCCATAGGAATCAATGTAAAAGCGAATAATGTGTGCGATTGGGGAAACCACCGGGAGGGTGGAGGCTCTGTTTCCTCCCAGGAGATTCTTAGAGAGGCCTCACAGAGGCTTCTCCCCGCCTTTTCCGGGCGTGTTTCCTCCCAGAGATTTCTAGAGAGGCCCTACGGAGGTTTCTCCCTGCCTTTTCTGGTCCTGTTTCCTCCCAGGAGATTCCAAGCTAGATAACTGTTTGCTGCCGTCCTTGATTTAGGAACAGGAAGACCTACTTAAAAGAAATGAGTCAAGAGTTTGCAAGGCAATGAAGTCCATGTGCACAGACGGGGAGAAATGAAGCAGCCAGTTTACAATTAAGACACAGAGTATTTTCACTGGGGTAAAGTTTTTGGTCATTGGGCTTGTCTTCTGTTCTGAATTGCTTCAAGCTCCCTTTTTTTTACAAAGGCCCTGTTTCCTCCCAGGAGATTCCTAGAGAGGCCCCACAGAGGCTTCTCCCTGACTTTTCCGGTCCTGTTTCCTCCCAGGAGATTCCAAGAGAGGCCCCACGGAGGCTTCTCCCTGACTTTTCCGGTCCTGTTTCCTCCCAGGAGATTCCAAGAGAGGCCCCACGGAGGCTTCTCCCTGACTTTTCCGGTCCTGTTTCCTCCCAGGAGATTCCAAGAGAGGCCCCACAGAGGCTTCTCCCTGACTTTTCCGGTCCTGTTTCCTCCCAGGAGATTCCTAGAGAGGCCCCACGGAGGCTTCTCCCTGACTTTTCCGGTCCTGTTTCCTCCCAGGAGATTCCAAGAGAGGCCCCACGGAGGCTTCTCCTTGACTTTTCCGGTCCTGTTTCCTCCCAGGAGATTCCAAGAGAGGCCCCACGGAGGTTTCTCCCTGACTTTTCCGGTCCTGTTTCCTCCCAGGAGATTCCTAGAAAGGTCCCACAGAGGCTTCTCCCTGACTTTTCCAGTCCTGTTTCCTCCCAAGAGATTCCTAGAGAGGCCCCACAGAGGCTTCTCCCTGCCTTTTCCGGTCCTGTTTACGCCCAGGAGATTCCAAGAGAGGTCCCACAGAGGCTTCTCCCTGCCTTTTCCGGTCCTGTTTACGCCCAGGAGATTCCAAGAGAGGCCCCACGGAGGCTTCTCCCTGCCTTTTCCAGTCCTGTTTCCTCCCAGGAGATTCCAAGAGAGGCCCCACGGAGATTTCTCCCTGCTTTTCCCGGTTACAGTTTCAGAGGCTCGGGTTTGTAAGTGGAAAATGGTTCTTGAGAAGAGGCAAAAAATTCTTGAACACCCAGTTCTTATCTAGAAATGTTCGTAAGTAGAGGCGTTCTTAGGTAGAGGTACCACTGTATTAGATGATACTTTTATATATAATCTTTAGGACGGTATTATGATTTGAATGGTTTTACAAACTGCTGCATCCGGGTTGTGCTTGGAAGATGTGATTCAAACAATAACGTGTTTGAAACTGCTTTCAGGTATGACTATAGTCGTGATCCTGAAATCAGGGCACCTGGAGCTTCTGCCTTTTGCTGAAGTCACTAAGGACTATCTTTTGTGAGGGATTGGGGTTTTAGGTGTATTCGGAAATGTCCTGTTCTACCAAAATAAACCTCCAATGAAATTGTTTTTGCACTTTTCATACTATTCATTCATTCATTCATTCATTCATTCATTCATTCATTCATTCATTCATTTATTGTATTTGTATGCCGCTCATTCCGAAACATATTCAAAGCAGCTAACAACAGATAAATATGTGCAAAACCAATAAAAATATATTTAAAAACAACAACAGATAAATACAACAATAGTAAAATAGTTGTATTTTACAACAATAGTAAAACAACAAGTAAAAATTACAATTAGCAGTATAATAAAAACAATAATATCATTTTAAAACATGCATACATTACAACCACTCTAATTCTAATTCCTAGCCAATTATTTTCCATCTCTCTCATCAATCATCTATTAATTTTCTATCTCTATTTTATCCAGTCTAATTTATCCAGTAACCTTTTCCTGCTATATCTTAGAAAAATAAAATGCCACGTACATACCTATAACAAGCAGGAAGAAGGAGATTGTGATCCCGCTGTATAGAGTGCTGGTGAGACCCCATTTGGAATACTGTGTTCAGTTCTGGAAACCCCACCTACAAAAAGATATGGATAAAATTGAACGGGTCCAAAGACAGGCGACAAAAAAAGTGATTTCTGACAGTCTCAAAATGGGTGAACAGTGCAGTCAGGCGGTAGGGAAAGCAAGTAGGATGCTTGGCTGCATAGCTAGAGGTATAACAAGCAGGAAGAGGGAGATTGTGATCCTGCTATATAGAGTGCCACATTTGGAATACTGTGTCCAGTTCTGGAGACCTCACCTACAAAAAGATATTGACAAAATTGAACGGGTCCAAAGACGGGCTACAAGAATGGTGGAAGGTCTTAAGCATAAAACGTATCAGGAAAGACTTCATGAACTCAATCTGTATAGTCTGGGTGACAGAAGGAAAAGGGGGGACATGATCGAAACATTTAAATATGTTAAAGGGTTAAATAAGGTCCAGGAGGGAAGTGTTTTTAATAGGAAAGTGAACATAAGAACAAGGGGGCACAATCTGAGGTTAGTTGGGGGAAAGATCAGAAGCGACGTGAGAAAATATTATTTTACCTAAAGAGTAGCAGATGCTTGGAACAAACTTCTAGCAGATATGGTTGGTAAATCCACAGTAAACATGTATCCATCCTAAGATAAAATACAGGAAATAGTATAAGGGCAGACTAGATGGACCATGAGGTCTTTTTCTGCTGTCAATCTTCTATGTTTCTACCTGGCCGCAGGAGGGCAGCAATCCCTGTTCTGGCATCCTCGGTGCCCTATTACATAGAAATGAAATGTTAGTTCCTGGAACTAACGTTTCTATTCCTGGCAACTTCTTCTATGGCTGTTGTGATCTTTCATCAAAGGAAAGAAATGAAAGAATGAAAATAAGCCAATCCGGATTCTTTGCCAAATGTTACAGCACATATATACACACACTGGCCACAGGAAGGCAGACTCTGCTGCTTTTCCAAACTCAGATTTTTTAAAAAGATTTTTTTTCTCCATCTTTACATAAACAAAACCAGAGACTTTTCACTATAAAGCTGTAAGGAAGAAGACTTAACTATTTTTAATCTGGAATATTCCTATATATGTTTAGCTCTCAAAAGAAGCTTGTCAAACCAGAAGTCAGATATCTGATACCATACCTAACAATGGCAGCTAGACTGATATACGTTCAAAATTGGAATCAGGAAACCCCTCCTTCGACACTAAACCTGATAATTAAAGTACACGAGTGTTCTGTCGGGCTCTCTGGTAGAATCCTCCCAAAAATTCACAGGTACAAATTTCAGACACACACACACGTTTGAAAATTCAAAACAATGTTCTTTATAATGAAAATTCACTTAAACCAAGCCCTCTTTTCTTATAGCCAAGAGCACTTGTCTCCAAACAAACTGGTAATTTGTACAAGTCCCTTATCAGTTCTGTGATACTTAGCTTGCAGCTGTGAGGCAATTCACAGTCCTTCTTTCACAAAGTGGAACACACTTTGCTCTGGTTTAGTTTCAAAGCAGGGAAAAATCAGCACCCAAAAAGTCAAAGTCAGTAAAGCAGTCACGAAACACAAGGATCAGATAATCCTCCACAATGGCCAAACCCACAGGCTGCTCTTTATAGCAGCCTCACTAATTACCACAGCCCCACCCAACCACAGGTGGCCTCATTTTCTTTGATAATAATCTCTCAGTTGTTGTTGCCTATGCATCGCTCTCAGCATGCATGGCTGTATCATTAACTCTTGTTCTGAATCCAAGGAGGAGCTATATAATTGATCTCCTTCTGAGCTGTCTGCCACACTCTCCTCCTCCCTGTCACTCATGTCTTCTTGGTCAGAGGAGCCTTCATCAGCAGATTCCACCGGGGGGGGGGGAGCAAAACAGGCCTGCAGCATGTGGATGTCTCCCCCACATCCACAGTCCTTGGGGCAGGAGCAGGGCCAGAGCTAACCACAACAACGAGGTGGCAGAAATGAGCAAATTAACACAGGAGCTTTAGGATAAAGACAATACAGAATTTTATAATACTTGGGACAGATGGTATGACTGGTTAAACAAAAAAAAAATTGAAACTTTAATACTGCATACACATCCAAAAGAAAATGGGGAAAAAGAAGTAAAGAATAATCCTATAAAGCCTTTTAATCATGGTTTAAATAACATGGTTTAAATAACAGACAGACTGTTGCTAGATGCAGTCATTGATCTCTAATTCACAGTAAAATACAACCCATGAAAAGAAACACAAAGAGACAGAAACAAGGTAATTTAAAAAGCTTAAATCAGAAAATGAAATAGAAGAAAACATGGATAGGCTGTAAGTAATAAGGTCCAGCAGAATTTTCTTATATCTTTTCTCCTATCCTCTCTTTTATATATATTACTACATGTTTATTCTCTTTAACCTTCATTGTGTATTGGACAAAATAAATAAAATAAAAATAAATAAAATATATGTTAATTGTTAGAAGTTCTGATACCAATGTAACCTGTAGCATAAACCAGTATGCTCTACTATGTTGTTTTTTGTTTGTATACTTTCATTTTTTGTGTGTGTGTCTCCGTTTTCTTTTTGTTGTTTTAAATGTAGATAATTAATAACGATATTTTTTCAAACAAAAGAAGCTTGTCAGATGTATTTCTGCATTCTTTCTCTCACCTTGGCTTCAAAAAAGAATTGTCTCTCCTTTGTGACAGTCTTCAAACCCACCTGAGCAATTTAAAGGATGGAATTAAGTTCTCCTGTCTCTTCTCAGCCATTCCAGCAAGATCTGTTCTGATTGGCTGACATTCCTGCTTGGACCAATCCTGGCCACTTAGAGTCCCTATGGCAACCTGTAAACTCAACATAGATCAGTTATTTTGCTGATCGCAGAGGGCCAGAGACTTGTTGAAAGTGTCCTTTTTTTTTTACAAAAAAAAAAGCCGGCTTGGTGCCCTGATCCTCTTCAGATGATCAATGCCCGGACGAGTAGGAGTGGCCGGATATACAGTCCTGGTGTGCTTCTCGGTAAC
This sequence comes from Erythrolamprus reginae, assembly GCF_031021105.1. Taxonomy (NCBI): domain Eukaryota; kingdom Metazoa; phylum Chordata; class Lepidosauria; order Squamata; family Dipsadidae; genus Erythrolamprus; species Erythrolamprus reginae. The sequence continues at coordinate 12,377,505 of NC_091959.1, read as the reverse complement.
TGGTTTGAAGATGGGTGTTTAGAAGAGGTAAATAAACATTCTCCACCCTTTGCATTGTTCCATCCATGTTTGGTCTTTGTGCAAATCTCAAAGCTACTGATTTATTTATTTTATTTATTTTATTATTTATTTTATTTATTTTATTATTTATTTTATTTATTTTATTATTTATTTTATTTATTTTATTTATTTTATTTTTTATTTTATTTATTTTATTTATTTTATTTATTTTATTTATTTTATTTATTTTATTTATTTTATTTATTTTATTTATTTTATTTATTTTATTTATTTTATTTATTTTATTTATTTTATTATTTATTTTATTTTGTTAGTTAGTTAGTCAAGTAACTAACATAGATATAGCAATGTTTATATACATGATACTAGTAAAAGAGAAACATTAGGACAGGGGATGAAAGGCACGCTGGTGCACTTATGCACGCCCCTTACTGACCTCTTAGGAATCGGGAGAGGTCAACAGTATAAGAGTAAAGTTTTGTGGGTTAGGTGATGATACTGCAGAGTCCAATAGTGAGTTTCATGCATCAACTACTTGGTTACCAAAGTTGTATTTCCTACAGTCGAGTTTGGAATGGTTTACTTTAAGTTTGTATCTGTTGTGTGCCCCTGTGTTGTTGTGGTTGAAGCTGAAGTAGTCATTGACAAGAAGGACGTTGTAGCAGATGATTTTATGGGCTATGCTTAGGTTGTGCTTAAGGTGACATAGTTTTAAGCCTTCTAAACCTAGGATTGTAAGTCTAGTTTTGTAGGGTATTCTATTGCGAGTGGAGGAGTGGAGGGCTCTTCTAGTAAAGTATCTCTGGATGCAACTAGACTTAATTCCTAGATTTAGAAATCTTAGAACTATGTCACCTTAAACACAACCTAATCATCTAGAGTGTTTATGTTCAAAATGCGGCGTGGGTTCCAGACAGATCTTAGGGATCAAAATATGGCAGGGAGATTTGATAGCAACATCTCTATATTTTTCTGACGTTCTGGTTGACTCTTCTTGTCAGTGACTTGCTTTATTTACCCAGCCTGGTACTCGTGTTATTTCTTTAAACCCAAATTCCATCTCATTTCTGCATTATTTGGCATGTTATTTGGGGTATTCCAGAAATAGGAGTTTAATCCTCCATGCTCTCTCTCTTTTTAAAAATGCACTTTAAGAGCCTTTGGCAATCTCTAAAAAGAGGTAGAATCTGTTGGATCACATTCCACTCTGTTGCATTGGTTCAACAAATTGCTTTAGCAACTGTATTCCTCAAGCATCTTCACTGTGCATTGTCTAGACCAGTGATTTTCAACCTTTTTTGAGCTGCGGCACATTTTTTACATATACAAAATCATGGGGCACATTGAGCCGGGGGAGGGGGGGGTGTAAAAAAGTTTGGACAAAAATTATCTCTCTCTCTTCCTCCCTTTCGCTCTATTTCTCTCCCTATTTCTCTCTCTTCCTTCCTCCCCCTCTCTGTCCATCCCACTTTCTTTCTCTCTTCCTTCCTTCCTCTCTTTTTTGCTCTCTTTCTATCTCTCCCTCCTTCCCTGCCTCTATTTCTCTCTCTTGCTTTCTTTCTCTCTCTCTCTTGCTTTCTTTCTCTCTCTTTCTTTCTCTCTCTCTTGCTTTCTCTCTCTCTCTCTTGCTTTCTTTCTCTCTCTCTCTTGCTTTCTTTCTCTCTCTTTCTCTCTTTCTTTCTTTCTTTCTCTCTCTCTCTTGCTTTCTTTCTCTCTCTCTCTTGCTTTCTTTCTCTCTTTCTCTCTTGCTTTCTTTCTCTTTCTCTCTCTCTCTCTTTCTCTCTTGCTGAGCTTCGCGGCACACTTGACCATGTCTCGCGGCACACTAGTGTGCCACGGCACACTGGTTGAAAAACACTGGTCTAGACCAGTGTTTCCCAACCTGGGCATCTTGAAGAGATCTGGACTTCAACTCCCAGAATTCCCCAGCCAGCATTTGCTGGTCTCTTCAAGTTTCCACGGTTGGGAAGCACTGGTCTAGGAAATATGCCTTCACCCATATGCTCTGTCCTCATAGGTGTGGGAAAACTTTTTCATAGTTCTTTAATGATCTTGTTTTCATTCTTTAGATGGGATTGAGCCATATGGGCCAAATTTCCTAAGGTGGGAGATTTTATACACCTCATCATGCTGCAGTAATATACAAGATGCATATTAAATTCTATGATAAGCTTTTCCCCCCCTTTTAAAAACAGGAAACATTGAAAGATTTTTTATATAAAAGAGAAAATGGAGAACTGCTAATCCAGAAATCACGAAGACTGAAAGATACTTTTTACAAGAAGGTAAACAAGAACAGTTTTTCCCCAACCACCATTACTCTGCTAAACAAATATTTCCTTCACCACTGTCAAACTATTTACTAAGTCTGCATTACTATTAATCTTCTCATTGTTCCTATCACCTATCTCCTCCTACTTATGACTTTATGACCATAACTTGTTGCTTGTATCCTTAAGATTTTTATTAATATTGTTTCCTCATTGCTTATTTGACCCCCTATAATCATTAAATGTCATACCTCATGATTCTTGACAAATGTATCTTTTTCTTTTATGTACGCTGAGAGCATCTGCACCAAGACAAATTCCTTGTGCTATTGCTATTGTGGCAAAGGGGAACTATGCACATATCTCAGCTGTGGCTAGGGGGGCTTTTGCACAAGTTCATCTTGTCTACCAGTTGCAGCGCTTCCATGACCAGGAGGTGCTCTAGACACTCACTCACGTCCTCATCACCTCTCATCATGATTATTGCAATGCGCTGTACACAGGGCTACCCTTGAAGAGTATTCGGAGACTTCAGCTGGTGCAAAATGCAGCGGTGTGCACAATAATGGGTGTACCAAGGTACGCCTGCATTACTCCACCTTTAAGCGAGCTGCATTGGTTACCAGTCGGTGTCTGAACGCAATTCCAGGTGTTAGTTATCATCTTTAAAGCCCTAAATGGCTCATTTACTGGACCGTCTCTTGCCTCATACCTTGCTGAAGCCAATAAGGGCCCACAGAGTTGCCCTCCTCCAGGTCCCGTCTGCCAAGCAATGCTGGTTGGCAGGACCTAGGGGAAGAGCCTTCTCTGTGGTGGCTCTGACCCTTTGGAATCAACTGTCTCAGAAATCCGTACTATCTCCATTCTCCACCCTACTGGTCTTCCAGAAAGCTGTTAAGATCTGGTTTTTTTCCAGCAGACTGGATTTAGGATTTTTATGATCATATTTATTGGTTTTATGTCTATATTGTATATTGTTATTCTATTTATGACTTCTGTTAGCCCCTATGAATGCTTTTTGGAGTGAGTGGCATATAAATACACTAATAAATAAATAAATTTACCATCTTCCTTTCTCTTCTCACCAACAGGAGCAGCTCTCCCTTTCAAAAGATGGATTTATACATTTTGGAGACACAGTTCTATTTCTGAACCTCGATGTCGTTAGACTCCCAGAGGAAAAAGCTCTTATTATGGGTGGAAATCTCTCTTTGGCTGTGAATCCTGATACATCGACTCTGTACACCGGGACTAATTTGAGAGCTCCATGTGACCTGAGTGCGATCGAACACGTGAAACCCGTTGGGCGGAATGTGTTTCGGATTTTAAGGTGGGGACTCTGACAAAAAGATTTGGTAGTACAGTGTTCCCTCGATTTTCGCGGGTTCGAATTTCGTGAAAAGTCTATACCACGGTTTTTCAAAAATATTAATTAAAAAATACTTTGCGGTTTTTTCCACTATACCATGGTTTTTCCCGCCTGATGACATCATATGTCATCGCCAAACTTTTGTCCGCCTTTAATAAATATTTTTTTTAATAAACTTTAATAAATAAACATGGTGAGTAATAATCTAAATGGTTGCTAAGGGAATGGGAAATTGTAATTTAGGGGTTTAAAGTGTTAAGGGAAGGCTTGTGATACTGTTCATAGCCAAAAATAGTGTATTTACTTCCGCATCTCTACTTCGCATAAATTCGACTTTCGCGGGCGGTCTTGGAACGCATCCTCCGCAAAAGTCGAGGGAACATTGTAATTTGGCAAAGGGACCCAATTGGGTGAATAGTTGGGAAGAAAGCAGTAATGGGTTGCAGCCCCCATGAGGGGAGGTGGGGAATGGAGTGGGGGTAGTAGGTTTATGCACTATTTATTAAATACTGAATAGTTTTTTTAATTGTCCTTCCTCCTCTAGTACCTTAGTATGATTCTTATTACTTTCAAAATAGGAAATGATTCAATAGTATGTTTTTCCCCTTAAATGCTTTAATAATTTTAATCATTATCTAGAACTCAACTAGAAAAATTTTGAATTTTGTTTCTTTTTTTCCCTTCTGGGCTCTGGGTATATTTTTCCTATCACAGTAAATGAGGTTGAATGTGTATAATTTTAGAAGAGCTGTGCATGCATACACACAGATACAGTTTATATAGTAGATAATGTATATTTTTATGTGCCTGTGTGTAATATGTATGGCATATATACATAAGAATTAAAGAGTATATTTTGGAGGTTTGGTAATAGTAAATAGAGAGGGAAATTGTATCTCTTTGAGGCGAGGAGAGGCCAAGTACCCTAACCCTAATCCAAACCCTTGACGTGATTGACATGAAGTTGGCCACCTATAAGCCAGTCACATGAGATTTAAGCCATCCTGGTCACATGACCGCCAAGCCAGTCACATGGCCAGCAAGCCACACCCACGGCCACAGTGTAATAGTAAAAAAAATTTGCAGCCTTTCACTGGTCCCAGCTTACCATGTTTGCAGCTGGCCTGAAAGCCACATGAAATTAGCTTGAAGCTCACATGTGGCTTTAAAACGAGAAATCAGAGGTGGGCATCATGTGCTTCTCAGGACCTGCAGCCTTCCAATTTCTTCAGGGCATCTCAAGCATCTGGATCCCAATTGCTGAAAATTGAGAGCACTGTTTCCCCACCATCTTGAGATAGGAACACACTGACTGTCATATAAATTCTAAATTTGGCACATCAGAGCTAGAAAACAAAGAATTCCCAATTCCTCCTCCAAACATACCCTGCATGTTTTCTGGCCTCACCTCTTTGATGGACAAGTCCTCCTGTTCATTCCTGCTCTAAGTCGTCTGTTTATTACGTAAATGTAGGAAAATATTTAATGATGAATCAACTCCTTGCCATTTCTGACTGACAGCTTTCCCCCCAAGTTTCCAAATCAGGATGTTTTCCCATCGTCTTTTCGGTTAGAAATTAAATCCTTAACACCTGACTAGGGATTGGATTCCAGGTCTTTCTACTCCTTGATGAGTGCTAGTTACTTTACTGTTACTTTAATTTTATCATTTTCAATGGATGTTCCAGTTTTAAATCATTTCTTTTTTTTTCTATCCCTCCCTCTCTCTTACACTTACAAACACAATCACACTGTCAGACTTTCTACTAAATCTGCACTTCTATTCTACTAGTTTTTCTCATCATTCCTTTCACCCATTTCCTCCCATGTTGACTGTATGACTGTAACTTGTTGCTTATATCCTAAGATTTTTATTAATATTGCTTCTTCATTGCTTATTTGACCCCTATGACAATCATTAAGTGTTGTACCATATGATTCTTGACAAATGTATATTTTATTTTATGTACGCTGAGAGCATCTGCACCAAGACAAATTCCTTGTGTGTCCAATCACACTTGGCCAATAAAATTTTCTATTCTATTCTATTCTATTCTATTCTATTCTATATGCCCACATTCTCTTTGCTGGTTTTTTAATGGCTGCTTCACATTCTTTTATTGTTGTATATCTTGAAAATAAATGAGTAAATAAATGAGTCCATTACCCTGGGGGGGGAATTATTGACCCCCTCAGAGAGGGTCCGCAACTTGGGCGTCCTCCTCGATCCACAGCTCACATTAGAAAAACACCTTTCAGCTGTGGCGAGGGGGGCGTTTGCCCAGGTTCGCCTGGTGCGCCAGTTGCGGCCCTATTTGGACCGGGAGTCATTGCTCACAGTCACTCATGCCCTCATCACCTCGAGGCTCGACTACTGTAACGCTCTCTACATGGGGCTACCTTTGAAAAGTGTTCGGAAACTTCAGATCGTGCAGAATGCAGCTGCGAGAGCAATTATGGGCTTCTCCAAGTATGCCCATATCACTCCAACACTCCGCAGTCTGCATTGGCTGCCGATCAGTTTCCGGTCACAATTCAAAGTGTTGGTTATGACCTATAAAGCCCTTCATGGCACCGGACCAGAATATCTTCGGGACCGTCTCCTGCCGCACGAATCCCAGCGACCGGTTAGGTCCCACAGAGTTGGCCTTCTCCGGGTCCTGTCGACTAAACAATGTCGTCTGGCGGGACCCAGGGGAAGAGCCTTCTCTGTGGCGGCCCCGACCCTCTGGAACCAGCTCCCCCCTGAGATTAGGATTGCCCCCACCCTCCCTGCCTTTCATAAACTCCTTAAGACCCACCTTTGCCGTCAGGCATGGGGGAACTAAAACACCTCCCCCTTGCCCATGTTGTTTTGTTGATTGATTGACTGTGTGCCTGTTTTTTATATATACTGTTTTTTATGAGATTATTAATTTAAATTGGAACTGGATGGGTGGGCATTGGATTTGGTATTGTGTACTGTACTGTTTTTTATTATTGTTGTGAGCCGCCCCGAGTTTGCGGAAAGGGGCGGCATATAAATCCAATAAACCTAACCTAACCTAACCTAACCTAAAGAACGCCATTACATTCACGACCTTAAATACCCTGAAAATCTTTACCTTTTCTTCCCAAAAGTTCTCATTCTCCCTATGAAAAGTCGAACTGGAAACTCTTAGGAACAAGTGATTCCTTTCCCCACTTTTAGTCAGTCTCCCAGGGAAAAAAACATTCTCTGTATTCAGGACTTCAGCCACCCCGAGTCTTCGGAGAGGGGCGGCACACAAATCTAATAAACTATAACTAACTATAACTAACTTGCTTCAAAGTAAATGGTGGTATTGCGTTGCGTTGCATTGATATTTTTCTCGTTATTATAGCCTCGAAGGAGAAGCCATGGGGGAACCTGTTAGATTCGGGCAGAATTTTGGCCTAGGAGCAACTGGTGGATTTCAGGAGAAAATGGTTAGTGATAAATAACACCACTGGATTATAAAATGCACCTAGCTTTTGGGGATGAAAACAAGAAATTAAAAAAAAGCCTCTGCCAGCAATTTCCCTCCTTGCAGCACACCTTGATTTAGCACGAGCAGCTGATTGGCAGTTGTAGGGCTTTATAGGTCATAACCAACACTTTGAACTGAGTCCGGAAATGCATCTTATATACCAAAAATTACTGTATATCTATTGAAGAAAAACCCTCCACATTGGTGACAGGAAAGGCATCCTGCCAGTAAACACTCTGCACCATTCAGTTGCCTAGGCTCCACCCTGCAAGGGATTATGCGCTCGTTAAAAGATGATCCCGAGCATACAAATCCAATAAATAAATAAATAAATAAATAATTGAGCCCAGCAGCTTTGTTGCTAAGTAAAACAGATTTTTTTTTCTCCCATTTCCCCACCTTTTGTGCTGTTGTAAAGGGAATCACTTCGTTAGTAACCTGGTTGTTAACCGAATCTGACATCCCCCCAAAATAAGAGGAGGAAGGTGTGTTAGATATGTTCAGTGTCAAGTTATTTGTGAAACCAACAAAGGTGTGATACAAATAAACAAAACTCTGAGACTTTTTAAATGTATTATTGTTATTTTAGAGTCTAACTATTAGATTTGTCATTATATATTGTTTTTATCATTGCTGTAAACCGCCCCGAGTCCACGGAGAGGGGCGGCATACAAATCTAATAAATAATAATAATAATAATAATAATTAATAATAATAATAATAATAACCTGTATTATTTTGGCAAGGGTCCGAGCTCCTGGTTCAATATAGTTATATTTCTGTGTCTTCTCCCATTCTGTGATAGTATACAGAACCCTCAGTGTGTTCAGCCTCAAATTTGCAAATGGGAGAACGCAACCACTGATCATAGGAAACAGTAAATATACTGTTAATCTCCCCCCATTGTTTTCCGTCAATCTTCAATAATGGTTAGCTAACTTCCAACACAAATCCCTCCCTTGTGTTTTCATTTCCAGCTGTTTTTGGCCAGCGACCATAAATCATTTCAGAATATGGCCAAGAAATCTTCTCTCCAGTCTGTCTTCATGACGGATGAACTTTCATACCTGTGTGCCTGGCAAATTATCTTCCTGGACCCACAGTTGCGCTTGGAATATGAAGGTTTGCCAATCCGTGTAAGAAAACACCTGTATTTGTAAAGAGAGAATGTGAGTGTGTGCGTGAGAGAGAGAACTTTAAAGGGGAGATATTCTGAATTTCCCAAATTCAGACTATTTGGCTTTCTTCATCACTTGTCATTTAAGAAGTTTGTTCAGTTCTGGAACCGATATATTCAGTTTGGAGACACGGATGTATAAACTGTATGAATATAACAATAAAGTATATAAAAGGTTGCAGATAGGCTCAAAGAAATGTTATGATATGTAAAATGTGAAAAAGAAATAAAAACACATTAAAAATAAATAAATGGATGAAAGCAACGATCATAAAGCGAACACTGCCATTTGAAGCAGAGGTAAACCCTGGTTTCCCGCAAAAGCATACAAATTCAATAAATAAATAAATAAATAAATAAATAAAAGTGTCACACATCACAAGGGGTGTGGTTGCGGGGTGCTGCAAACAGCTGAAAATACAGGCTGGTTGCCAAGTGCTCAAATGCAGTCACAGGCAGGCATTGTAACTTCAAAAATGGGTGGTAAGTAACTTTGAGGGGGGCTCCATTGTAACTTTAAACAATTGCTAAGCAATCAGTTGTATGTCGAGGACTACGTATACTTCAGTAGTGAGTTCTAAAACCCTTTAGCACCAGTTTGCTTGTGCGCATGCTCAGAAGCATTGATTGATTGATTGATTGATTGATTGATTGATTGATTGGATTTGTATGCCGCCCCTCTCCGTCGACTCGGGGCGGCTAACAGTGGTAAAAACAACATGCGACACTCCAATACTAAAACAGCTAAAAACCCTTATTTTAAAAACCAATCATACATACAAATATACCATACATAAATTGTAGACGCCTAGGGGGAAAGAATATCTCAGTTCCCCCATGGCAAGAGGGCGGAGCCTCCTGTGACCACCACTACCGGTTCTTAGAACCAGGCCAATCTGGAAGCAACCCACTGCTGGTATACTGTACTTACATGCGAAACCTGTTGAATAGGGAATATGTTTTATTTTATATTCCATGCTTGAGAATTCTAGGCCAGTATAACTAACTGAAATAAACAATTGAAATATGGAAATTTAAAGCTTCCCCATTGTTTTTCTTTTTTCTCTTTTTATAGGCAAATACAAAAGTTGTCATCGTTCATAGCCATACGAATCAGGCACTCGCAGTTCCCAGGACCTTCTGGATAAGGTGAGCGCCAGCAGGCATTTTCCGATAGCAATAGCATTTAGACTTATATACCGCTTCATAGAGCTTTTACAGCCTTTTCTAAGCGGTTTACAGAATCAGCACATTCTACAGCCTACATTTAAACTAGCTCTAATTCTTTCTCAAGATCAGAGGTCTCTCAATAATAGAATAGATAGAATTCTTTATTGGCCAAGTGATTGCACACACAAGGAATTTGTCCTTGGTGCATATGCTCTTAGTGTACATAAAAGGACAAGAGACATTTGTCAAGAATCGTGATGTACCACACTTAATGATTGTCAAAGGGGGGGTCAAATAAGCAATGAGAAAACAATCAATATTAATAAAAAATCTTAAGGATACAAGCAACAAGTTGCTGTTATTATTATTATTATTATTATTATTATTATTATTATACATTGTACATTGTTTTATTGTTGTTGTGAGCCTCCCCGAGTCTGCGGAGAGGGGTGGCGTACAAATCTAATTATTATTATTATTATTATTATTATTATTAATAATAATAATAATTAGATTTGTATGCCACCCCTCTCCGCAGACTCGGGGAGGTTCACAACAACAATAAAACAATGTACAACAAATCTAATAATTTAAAAAAAACACTAAAAGCCCCTTATTAAAAGCAAACACACCATGCATAAACTGTATAGCCCCGGGGGAGATGTCTCAATTCCCCCATGCCTGATGGCAGAGGTGGGTTTTAAGGAGTTTACGAAAGGCAAGGAGAGTGGGGGCAGTTCTAATCTCTGGGGTTACAGTCATATAGTCATAAGTGGGAGGAAATGGGTGATAGGAATGATGAGAAAAAACTAGTAGTAATGGTAGTGCAGACGTAGTAAATAGTTTGACAGTGTTGAGGGGATTATTTACTTAGCAGAGTGATGGCGTTCGGGGGGAAAAAACTGTTCTTGTGTCTAGTTGTCTTGGTGTGTTCTGCAGTGACGTTTTGAGGGTAGGAGTTGAAACAGTTATGTCTAGGATTCAAGGGGTCAGGTCCTCTTTTTGACTCGTGCAGTATACAGGTCCTCAATGGAAGGCAGGTTGGCAGAAATTGTTTTTTCTGCAGTTCTGCAATCCAACCCCTTGCCGCATTTTGGAATTTCTGCTTAGTTTTTTCCCCCCTGTGTAATATTTTGCTTTTTCAAGGACTTACTTTGGAAAAGAATGCGAAATCAACTGCCACACCTATATGGATTCCCACAAAGCTGAAGAAAGCAAGAACCACTGGATAATAGTCACGGGGAATCCCAGCGATGATTCGACGACAATGTTCGATAGGCCAAAGCCACCGTCAGAGGAGACTAGAGCACAAAACAGCGAAGTGGTATGAAAACTCCTGGAAATGAACAGTTGGAACTTCTGGCTTTTGTGAAAGAAAAACAGGAAGAAGCAGAGAATGAAGCAGGGATTAAAGGTATATTGAAATGATTGAATAAAATAACGATTGAAATTTTTTTCAAGATTAATGATGTTGAATCTTGAATAAAATGTTGATTAAAAACAACTCTCTAACTTTGACCTTCTTTCGTTTTGACCACAGGATGGCAGCATCACTCTATAAGAAGATTCTGTCTCTCTCTCTCTCTCTCTCTCTTACACACACACAAACACACAAACACACATAAACATACATTCTAATGAATGTAGTGCAGGCTTTCTCTATTGGGCAGCTTTTCGTACTAAAATACGACTTTAGTAACCGAGTAGTTGATGCATGGGACTCACTACCAGGCTCTGTAGTATCATCACCTAACCCCCAAAACTTTACCCTTAGACTATCCACTGTTGACCTCTCCCGATTCCTAACCCCAATTTTAAGGGGCGTGCATAAGTGCACCGGAGTGCCTTCCGTCCCCTGTCCTAATGTTTCTCTTTTACTTGTATCATGGATATAAATATTATTATATCTCTGTATACCACCAATATGTACTTGACAAAACAAATAAATAAAATAAAATCTCCCATAATTCCCCATCAGAAAACTGACCGGAAATTCTGGGAATGGTTGTCTAACTCTATCGGGAGAGTGATCCATTGAAGAAGGCCCACGAAACTTCAAAACAGTGTTTCTCTGCCCCACCCCTGGGCTGCCAGCCATTTTGGCACAAAGAAGTGTGGATGCTGGAAATATTTGTAGGAATGAATTAGCAGTGGAAAGGATGCTTACTGTATACCCTTCTTGTTTTTCTTCATAGCAGGAAAACAAAGCAGTTTAGACAGACAAATGTTTGGAGGAAGGTTGCAGGACAGAATTCGTGGAAACAGAAGAACCCTACCCACCCACCCATCCTTTTACTCATGTCAATCGTCTGCCTTGATGTCAAAAAGAAAGAAGAAAAGGGGGGAAAGATGTGGAACTCCCTGCCTCAGGAAAGCAGCTGAAACATTCTCCTCTCGTTCCTTTCCTAGGAAGGCTTTCGTTCTGCAGCAGGAGTCTCCAAACTTGGCCATGTTAAGACTTGTGGACTTCACCTCCCAGAATTCCTCAGCCAGGTCTCCAAACTGGGCAACTTTTAAGACTGGTGGACTTCAACCCCCAGAATTCCCTGGCCAGCACAGCCGGTTGAGGAATCCTGGGAATTGAAGTCCACAAGTCTTAAAGTTGCCAAGTTTGGAGAGCCCTGTACTAAAGGCAGAGGCCATTTGTGATGGCGTGTGATATTCTCCAAACCACAATCTCCTTTTCTGTCATATTTTTTCCCCCTTTGTCTTCCTTTTAAACAGTTTTTTAACATTTCCACTGAAATTTGGTGAGCTGTCCTGGTCGGTTGCATCGTAAGCAACTGGACTGGATCAAAATTTTATTGATTTATTTATTTATTTTGTCCAATATACAATGAGGGTTTTAGTGGGTATACAGTATATCTATATATACATAATAAAATACATGATGAAGATTATAGAGGAGATACTCATAGTAAAATATATCTAAGAAATAATAGAAAAGAAGATAAAGTAATAGAACATATCAATGAAATAATAGAAGAAGAAATATAGGAATAGAAGAAAGGTATAGGAGATATAGGAGAGCAATAGGACAGGGGACGGAAGGCACTCTAGTACACTTGTATTCGCCCCTTACTGACCTCTTAGGAATCTGGATAGGTCAACCGTAGATTATCTAAGGGTAAAGTGTTGGGGGTTTGGGGATGACACTGTGGAGTCCGGTAATGAGTTCCACGCTTCGACAACTCGGTTACTGAAGTCGTATTTTTTACAGTCAAGTTTGGAGCGGTTAATATTAAGTTTAAATCTGTTGTGTGCTCTTGTGTTGTTGTGGTTGAAGCTGAAGTAGTCGCCGGCAGGCAGGATGTTGCAGCATATGATCTTGTGGACAATACTTAGATCTTGTTTAAGGCATCTTAGTTCTAAACTTTCTAGGCCCAGGATTGAGAGTCTAGTCTCATAGGATATTCTATTTTGAGTGGAGGAGTGAAGGGCTCTTCTGGTGAAGTATCTTTGGACATTTTCAAGGGTGTTAATGTCTGAGATGCGATATGGGTTCCAAACAGATGAGCTATATTCGAGGATGGGTCTGGCAAAAGTTTTGTAAGCTCTGGTAAGTAGTGGGAGATTGCCAGAGCAGAAGCTACGTAGGATTAGGTTTACAACTCTTGAAGCCTTCTTGGCTATATTGTTGCAGTGGGCTTTGGCACTTAAATCTTTTGTTATTAGTATACCAAGGTCTTTAACCAAGTGGGGATTATCTGTGATAATTTGATTATTCAGTTCATATTTGGAGTTCAGATTTTTCTTCTCAATGTGTAGGACAGAGCATTTGCTAGTTGAGATTTGGAGTTGCCATGTGTTAGACCACTCAGAAACAGTGTCAAGGTCTTTTTGGAGAGTAGTTGTGTTATCGGTGGTGTTGAAGAGTTTTACATTGTCGGCGAAGAGGACACAGTTGCTTGTGATGTAATCGCAAAGGTCATTGATGTAGAGCAGTGTTTTTCAACCAGTGTGCCGTGGCACACTAGTGTGCCGCGAGACATGGTCAGGTGTGTCGTGAAGCTCAGAGAGAGAAATTTATTTATTTATTCATTCATTCATTCATTTATTAGATTTGTATGCCGCCCCTCTCTGTAGACTTGGGGTGGCTAACAACAATAATGAAACAACATATAACAAATCTAATATTTAAAATAATTAAAAGACCCTTATTTAAAAAACCGAACATACACACAAACATACCATGCATAAATGGTAGAGGCCTAGGGGGAAGGGAATATCTCAATTCCTCCATGCCTGACAACAGAGGTGGGTTTTAAGAAGCTTACGAAAGGCAAGGAGGGTGGGGGCAACTCTGATCTCTGGGGGGAGTTGGTTCCAGAAAGAAAGCAAGAGAGAGAGAAAGAAAGCAAGAGAGAGAAAGAGAGAGAGAGAGAGAAAGAGAACAAGAGGGAGAGAAAGAGAACAAGAGAAAGAAAGCAAGAGAGAGAGAGCAAGAGAGAGCAAGACATAGAGGGAGGGAGGGAGAGAGAAAGAGAGCAAAAAAGAGAGGAAGGAAGGAAGAGAAAGAAAGAGGGATGGAGAGAGAGAGAAAGAAAGAGGAAGGAAGGGAGAGAAAGAGGGAGAGAGAAATAGAGCGAAAGGGAGGAAGAGAGAGAGAGAGAATTTTTTGGTCCAAACTTTTTTTAACACTCCCACACTCTCCCCCCCCCCCCCCCCGCTCAATGTGCCCCAGGGTTTCATAAATGTAAAAAATATGCCACGGCTCAAAAAAGGTTGAAAATCACTGATGTAGAGAATGAAGAGCGTTGGTCCCAGTACACTACCTTGGGGAACACCGCTTTTAACTGGGACGGGGGTGGATATGGTGCTTCCTATTTTGACCACTTGTTGTCTGTTTGACAGGAATGTTTAGATCGAGATCACACAAACAGGCCTTAAGGAACATACCTGAAAGAAAGTCTGCAGCTGGCTAGGCTCTCTTGCCTCTCCGTTCTCTGAGACCTTCTAAAGCCAACATTTCCGTGTTGGACCGAAAATCCCACAACTGGCCAAGGCGTCTGGAGTGGTGGGGGAAAGCGAGAAGCTGTCGGAGGAAGCTCCTCTCGGGCTTTTGTGAACTTGGAGCCTCTTCCGTCAATGATTCATTCAAAAAAATTAAAAATAAACCTGGAACGCATTTACTTTCTGGCATGGCTGTTGAAGGATGAGCTATACTTCTTTTTGAGGGTGAATTGAGGCAGACACATTCCTGCTTTGTGTTTTGCAGAAAGTATCGGGAGGGGAGAGGAGGGGTTGGAGGGGGAGAGTGGTCCTGCTGACTTATGTCAACCGATACCCCTGCCGCACATGGAAACTTGGAAGAAAACGGAACGAAGCTTTGGACCACCCAGAACCAGGATCAAGGCAGCTTATCGAGACCCCTACAATGAGGGGCTGCTTTGCTTGTTCCCTCTCAATGTGCCCCATTGGCAAAAGGCGTCCTTTTTTTTCTTCCCCAAAGGCAGCAGTGAAATCCCGGCCCTCTGTCCCAGTTGGGAGAGAGCTGGCTGCAGTAGCAAAACTCAGAGGTTTTATGAAAAGCAGAAATGCTATCCTGCTATTTAAATTGCACTATTTCATTTCAAGGACTGGGGCAGTGATGGTGAACCTCTTTTTTTTGGCTTGGGTGCTGAGAGGGTACATATGTTTGTCCAAACCTGGTGGGTGTCCCTCTTTGCCGGCACTGTTGGAGCGCTCCTGGTGACTGGTGCAGGCGTGCAAGATTCGACTTCTGCGCATGCGCCGGACACCAAATCTCATGTGAAGACATGCACATGAGATTTCGGTGGTTTTCATCGATATTTTTGCTTCCGTGCCTGTGCGAAAACAAAGTATCGGTGAAAATCGCCGAAACCTCATGTGCGTGTCTTCACACGAGATTTGCTTTCTGGCTCATGTGCGGAAACCGAATCTCGTACCGCTGCATGCACTTGCCCGCCAATCTGCTTGAACTGCACATGTACCCATTACTGCTCCATTCTGGGTGCAACCCATTAATGATAATGATGATGATGATGATGGTGATGATAATAATAATAATAATAATAATAATAATAATAATAATAATAATTTATTAGATTTGTATGCCGCCCCTCTCTGTAGATTCGGAGCGGCTCACAACAAAATAACAATGTAACAAACCTAATATTAAAAACATCTAAAACCCATCATTAAAACAATACAACACAATCTTACCATATGTAAACTATATAAGCCTGGGGTATCTCAATTCCCCCATGCCTAGCGACATAACAACTTATGAAAGGCAAGCAGGGTGGGGGCGGTTCTGATCTCTGGGGGGAGTTGATTCCAGAGGGCCGGGGCCGCCACAGAAAAGGCTCTTCCCCTGGGGCCCACCAGATGACATTGTTTAGTCGACAAGACCCAGAGAAGGAACTCCCAAACCCATAATTCAATGCCTTCCCTCTTGTGCCCAACATGTGCGCATAGGCCTCATTGAAGCCTCTGGACTCCTGAAACCTGAGGATGGCGAAAAATGGCCAAACAGGCCAACCGGAAGTTTGGAAATGAACTTCCAGTTGGCCCATTGGCCCATTGGTTTTTATATTAGTGGGTTTTTAATCATTTCTAATACCAAATCACTATTGTACACTGTTTTATTGTTGCTGTTAGCCACCCCGAGTCTCCGGAGAGGGGGGGCATACAAATCCAATAAATGAATGAATGAATGAATCAATCAATCAATCAATCAATCAATCAATCAATCAATCAGCTATAGTGGTGAAAACCCGAAGACCAGTTAACCGGCATGCACATGCCTGTTTTTTGGGCGGCATTTGGGGCCATTTTTAGGCTGTTTTTCAGGCCATTTTCAGGACTTTTGTGGGGTGTTTTCAGACTATTCTGGGTCATTTTTACACCATTTTCCAGGTCATTTTTGGCCTGAAAACAGCCATGAAAACGGCCTGAAAAACAGGCTGTTTTGGGGGCTAAAAACCAGCCTGGAAACAGTGCGGAAAACGGCTTGGTTTTCCTCTAGCCATTTTTTGGCCCATTTGGCCCATTTTCAGGCCGTTCTTTGTCGTCTGTGAAGACCAGCTGCCTGGTGAACATGTGCACTCCAGAAACCAGAAGTGCAGCTGGCAATGGTGTGTGTGCCCACATTGAGGGCTCTGTATGCCACCTTTGGCACGCATGCCATAGGTTCTCCGTCACGGGTATGGAGTCTCCTGCTTGAGCAGGGGGTTGGACTAGAAGACATCCAAGGTCCCTTTCAGCTTTATTCTGATCAACTCTGTCTCCTTCCCCTTTCTGGTTCCTCTTTACAGCATTTTACTCAGATTTACTAATTTAAAGATGATTGTATGGCTAACCCTTGGCAGAAAATATTAACCTGTGGAATTTTTCTACAAGATTTCATCCAGTTCTATTGAATGAAAATGAACGTGCTTTTGATATATATATATTTATATTTATGAGAAGTGAATTGTGGTGGGATTTATAAAGATGGAGCCAGGGTCACAAGAAAGCTTCAGCAAGGACACAGGGACGAAAAAAAATTGTCCCCTCCAGCAAAGAAAGGAAGGGTTTTTTTTAAAAAAAAACTGAAAAACAAATTGTCTGGAAGCTTGAAAATAAGATAGAAGAACAGAAATATATTTCCCGAGGGAAAGATGTTTTGGAGGAAAATAAAGGTACATTTCAGCCCTACCCAAAGTTAATAGAAAGCAATTGAAATATGTTGTAGGTGAACTTTAGGTAATGTAATATTGAAAGGGAGTGCAGACGTACATAGAGTCTAATTTCTAAATTAACCACTCAAGTAAGGGGGGGGGGGAGGATGAAACCTTAGGCATGACTGTGTACTGCTCAATGGAAACTTCTGCTCAACACACAGCAGTGGTCAGAAAGAAAGAAAAAATAAGTAGGAAAACAAATCAAAAACAAAACATTAGGTTCACATTAAAAACCAGACTGGGTTTTTACCAGAATAGGGTATATTATTATAACACGGCTAAATAGCTGCACCGTAAGCATTTAGGTTAAAGACATACCTTCAATTCTGGAAAGATAGGAAGAAAGAAAGGAAGGAAAGAAAGAAAGAAAGAAGGAAGGAAGGAAGGAAGGAAAGAAGGAAAGAAAGAAGGAAGGAAGGAAGGAAGGAAAGAAGGAAGGAAGGAAGGAAGGAAAGAAGGAAAGAAGGAAGGAAGGAAGGAAAGAAGGAAGGAAGGAAGGAAAGAAGGAAGGAAGGAAGGAAAGAAGGAAAGAAGGAAGGAAGGAAAGAAAGAAGGAAAGAAGGAAAGAAGGAAAGAAAGAAGGAAGGAAGGAAAGAAGGAAGGAAGATAAGAAGGAAGGAACTCTGCTTCTAACTAATGTAAATCTACTGGGTTTTGCTGTTATTGAAAACAAATATTTACATGTAAAACAGCAAAGTAACAACAACAACAACAAAGTCATCATAATAGTCATAATAATGATAGCAGTGAGAGAAAAAAGTGGAACAGTTGAGATTGATAATACAGTCACACAACACGGTCAAATATACTGTCTTAGACAGCGAATTGATAAAGGAAAAATGGGAAAATTGGTATCAATTCCCAAAAGGCTTACTTGCTGGTTTTTTCATTCAGCTTCTTTGGAGATTATTAAGCTACCTAATTACAAGATAGGAGCAAAACTCTTTATCTTTGGGAATTAATTGCTGCTTGGAATAAGCTTTTGTAGATGCCACACAGCTTAGCATATCTGGATATGGAGCTTGTAGATTTTATGAAAGCTGTGAGTTCCGCCACCTGTTTACTGGACCCGTGTCCCTCCTGGTTGGTCTCGGCCAGCAGGGAGGTGACACGGAGCTGGGTCCAGGAGATTACCAACGCTTCCTTGGGGAGGGGAGATTTTCCAACACTCTATAAAGAGGCGCTCGTGCGCCCCCCTCTCAAGAAGCCTTCCCTGGACTCAGCCGTACTTAATAACTATCGTCCAGTCTCCAACCTTCCCTTTATGGGGAAGGTTGTTGAGAAGGTGGTGGCACTCCAGCTCCAATGGTCCTTGGAAGAAGCCGATTATCTAGGTCCCCAGCAGTCGGGCTTCAGACCCGGTTACAGCACGGAAACTGCTTTGGTAGCGTTGATGGATGATCTCTGGCGGGCCCGGGACAGGGGTTTATCCTCTGTCCTGGTGCTCCTTGACCTCTCAGTGGCTTTTGATACCATCGACCATGGTATCCTTCTGCACCGGCTGGAGGGGTTGGGGGTGGGAGGCACTGTTCTTCAGTGGTTCTCCTCCTACCTCTCCGGTCGGTCGCAGTCGGTGTTAGTGGGGGGTCGACTCCGAGGTCTCTCCCTTGTGGGGTGCCTCAGGGGTCGGTCCTCTCCCCCCTGCTATTTAATCTCTACATGAAACCGCTGGGTGAGATCATCCAAGGGCATGGGGTGAGGTATCATCAGTACGCTGATAATACCCAGCTTTACATCTCCACCCCATGTCCAGTCAACGAAGCAGTGGAAGTGATGTGCCAGTGTCTGGAGGCTGTTGGGGCCTGGATGGGTGTCAACAGACTCAAACTCAGCCCGGATAAGACGGAGTGGCTGTGGGTTTTGCCCCCCAAGGACAATCCCATCTGTCCGTCCATCACCCTGGGGGGGGAGTCATTGACCCCCCTCGGAGAGGGTCCGCAACTTGGGCGTCCTCCTCGATCCACAGAGTGGGCCTTCTCCGGGTCCCGTCAACTAAACAATGTCGGTTGGCGGGCCCCAGGGGAAGAGCCTTCTCTGTGGCGGCCCCAACTCTCTGGAACCAACTCCCCCCGGAGATTAGAACTGCCCCTACTCTCCCTGCCTTCCGTAAACTCCTTTAAACCCACCTCTGCCGTCAGGCATGGGGGAACTGAAACATCTCACCCGGGCATGTTCAATTTATACATGGTATGTTTGTGTGTGTGTTTGTTAGTAAATGGGGTTCTTTTTAAATCTTCTTAAATATTTTAAATTATTTGGATTTGTTATGATTGCTGCATTTTTGTTGTGAGCCGCTCCGAGTCTGCGGAGAGGGGCGGCATACAAATCTAAATAATAAATAAATAAAATAAATATTTGTTTCTGCCATAATTAGAGTATACCAGACAACGTGTAGGATCTCAAACAATGATGATAAAGAAGAAGGAGAAGGAGGAGGAAGAGAAGGAGGAGAAGAAGAAGAAGAAGAAGAAGAAGAAGAGAAGAAGAAGAAGAGGAGGAGGAGGAGGACACATGCAAGAAGGGAGAATAAGGGGAAGTGAAAGAAGGAAGAGGAAGAGTAGGTGAAGCATCTTGAATGAGAAGTGAAACGTCTTCAAAACAAAAAAAAAACCCCAAGAAAGTCCAGTTGCCTCTTGAAAAAGCCAACTTTGGGACAACCATGACCTGGATGGCTGAGAATTTTAGATCCCAAACAATGTAACACTTCTGAAACCAACTTTAGATCCTGCTTCCAAAGCCATCTGCATGCAAACACACACACACATACAAACACACACACACACACACACAGAATCAGAACAGCCAACTTCTCAAGAGTTTCTGTAGAAAAAAACCAAAACAAACACAGTTGACTTGGTGTACATTATTACATTCCTCACAGCAAACAGAGTTTAGCCAACCCATCAAGGCTGAGCTGGGAACTGAATCTGTGAAAAATCAAATCACACTGAATTGTCGGTTTAGATGCTGAGCGATAGCGTCTCTCCCTTATTCCAAGATTGGAGGAAAAAAATGCAAGCTGAGCCACATAGGAAAAAAACCCGCTTACCTGGAAATAATACCGTGATCAGATCTTTGAGGAAGAGGAGCTTCTTGAAAGGAGTTATCTTTTGTGCTACTGAGGATTACTGATAACTAAGGAGACGAGGCTAAGAGCACAGCTATCATCTTCTCACCTCGCACAAAAGATAAATTCTCTCCGTGGGTTGGCCAATTTGAAGCACGTTCCCTGCTTCTCCACTTAACCTGAGAACATCAGCATTCAACACACAGGTGTCTACGTGTCGGCAGATGTTATCTTCCTGAAGACTACGAGGCAGAAGAATGGGAGAAGATAGAAACATAGAAACATAGAAGTCTGACAGCAGAAAAAGACCTCCTGGTCCATCTAGTCTGCCCTTATACTATTTTCTGTATTTTATCTTAGGATGGATCTATGTTTATCCCAGGCGTGTTTAAATTCAGTTACTGTGGATTTATCTACAACGTCTGCTGGAAGTTTGTTCCAAGGATCTACTACTCTTTCAGTAAAATAATATTTTCTCATGTTGCTTTTGATCTTTCCCCCAACTAACTTCAGATTGTGTCCCCTTGTTCTTGTGTTCACTTTCCTATTAAAAACACTTCCCTCCTGGACCTTATTTAACCCTTTAATATATTTAAATGTTTCGATCATGTCCCCCCTTTTCCTTCTGTCCTCCAGACTATACAGATGGAGTTCATTAAGTCTTTCCTGATACGTTTTATGCTTAAGACCTTCCACCATTCTTGTAGCCCGTCTTTGGACCCGTTCAATTTTGTCAATATCTTTTTGTAGATGAGGTCTTGAAGATCAAGCATGGCTTCGTATATACGGGATTGGGTGGCACATAAGTCAGTTCAATTCAATTCAATATACACCCGATGTATAGACCACTGGTGAGACCACATTTGGAATACTGTATGCAGTTCTGGAGACCTCACCTACAAAAAGATATGGATAAAATTGAACAGGTCCAAAGACTACAAAAATGGTAGGTCTTAAGCATAAAACTTATCAGGAAAGACTTCATGAACTCAATCTATATTGAAGGGAAAGGGGGGGACATGATCAAAACATTTACAGATGTTAAAATAAGGTTCAGGAGGGAAGTGTTTTTAATAGGAAAGTGAACATAAGAACAAGGGGGCACAATCTGAGGTTAGCTGGGGAAAAGATCAGAAGCCACGTGAGAAAATATTATTTGACTGAAACAGTAGAAGATGCTTGGAACAAACTTCTGTCAGACGTGGTTGGTAAATCAAGAGTAACTGAATTTAAACATGCCTGGGATAAACATAAACACATATTATGTTGTGAGCCATCCCGAGTCCTCAGAGAGGGGTGGCATACAAATCTAATAAATTATTATTATTATTATTATTATTATTATTATTATTATTATTATTATTATAATTATATTATATCCATCCTAAAATAAAATACAGGAAATAGAATAAGGGCAGACTAGATGGACTATGAGGTCTTTTTCTGCCGTCAATCTTCTATGTTTCTAAATTAAATTTAGGGAGGTTTAAAAGGAACACAAACTCCAGTATTTTTCATAGCTCGTGAAAAGAAGCACCAAGTTAGAGCTAGAAGTAAATAATTGCACATATGTAAGCTGTGCATAAATACTTTTTTTTTAAGTGAGAAGGTTTTGTGTGTGTGGCCTTTATTTGTGCCTTTGTTTGTGCATTCAGTTCTAAAGCCTTGTTTTATTCCAAAAAAAGTGGGGAGCCCCAAAACAATGCCACCCACCATACCCTGAACGGGCTCATTGCCTAATGTTGGACAAGAAGAGTTTTCACTCCGATCCGTGTCTTTACATAATGGGTAGTTCTTGAAACTAAACAGCTTGCCGTCGTTGGGCGAGAGGCGTAATGTTCGGCATAAATCAATGTTGCCGACTTGAGTTGGACTTCAGGGAGAAAGGGGGGGGGGGCGCTTCCCGATGCTTGAATGTGCGTGTGTATGCATGATGAATGAATTCTTTGTTCAGAAAAAAAATATATAATTGCTTGCAGGAGTAGTAGAGTGAGTATGCTTGTGTTGCCTTTCTCTCTTTTACAGAGTGATGTACTTGACATAAGAACCTAAGAAGAGCCATGCTGAATCAGGCCAAAGCCCATCGAGTCCAGCATTCTGTGTCACACAGTGGCCCACCAATTGTCCATGGGGATCTTGAGCAGAAAGAGAAGGAAAGACCCTCCCTTTCCCCTGACCCCCAAGAAATGGTACTCAAGGGAATCCTGCCTGCCTCAACCAACTTCTGTATCAGTGGTTCTCAATCTTTCTAATGTCGCGACCCGTTAATACAGTTCCTCATGTTGTGGGGACCCCCAACCATAAGTCTAGTGCCAATTCTCCCAACAGAGCTTTAAACTGATTGGCAGGAAGGCCTTTACAATTTTATGCATGGTATGTCTGTATGTATGTTTGGTTTTTTATATTAATGGGTTTTTAATCATTTTTAGTATTGGATTATTACTGTACACTGTCTTATTATTGCTGTTAGCCGCCCCGAATCTCCGGAGAGGGGCGGCATACAAATCCAATAAATAATAATAATAATAATAATAATAATAATAATAATAATAATAATGAAGGTAAGTAGATTTCATGATTGTTGCACCTTCCAAAGCTGTATCTCTCCAGTGCCACCACAATAGAGCAGATCCAAGGAAAATCTTGCTTTCTTCTGTCTGGGCACACCACCCCCTCTTTCCTTTCCCTTCCACTGGGTCCCCAAACAGATTTCGTTCGCCAGCAAAGACCCCACCTGGACACTGATGAATTTCACACACCCATGAATGGGGACTTCACGAAGGCTAAAGCAAACAACTCTACTCTGGCTCCCCTCCGCCCCGCCCCACCCCTTCTTTGCGAAAATAGTCATAAATGAATCATTTCATTTCAACCTTGGGCAAGGCCTTAAGGTGTCAGATTGGAAGTGAACCATGCAATTACATAAATATAGGAGAAGTCGGTTAACCAATGAGTGGTAAGGCAGGGATGCTAAAGGATTGTCTAAACAGTGGAACACATTTTCCATGTGTGCCAGGAGCAAAAAAAAAAAAAAAGATTGGAATAGTTTGGCTGAATTCCCCATCCTCTCCTTTTCTTGCTCTAGAAGCAAGTCAGTAAGACTCCCCGGGGAAAGCTGCTTAGTTTCAAGGAATACGTTAACCGCAGCCTCAGTAGCAGAATCGGTCAAATGATACCTGCTTTAGCAACAATATTTGAAGAGCGTTCGGAAACTGCAAATTGTGCAAAATGCAGCCGCGCGAGCGGTCGTGGGCCTTCCTCGGTATAGCCATGTTTCTCCAGCACTCCATAGACTACATTGGCTGCCCATTGGTTTCCAGATGATATTCAAAGTGTTGGTTATGACCTATACGGTAAAGCTCTACCAAAGCACCAGAGAGTCAGACAAGGAGCAACAGTTGGAAGCTGTCCAAGGAGAGATTCAACCTGGAAATAAGGAGGAACTTTCTGACGGTGAGAGCGATAAACCAGTGGAACGGCTTGCCTGCAGAGGTGATGAACGCTCCAACACTAGGGACCTTCAAGAAAAGATTAGACTGCTATCGGACTAGCATGATGTAGGGTCTCTTGCACCAGCAGGGGGTTGGACTAGATGACCTGCAAGGTCCCTTCCAACTCTAATAGATAGATAGATAGATAGATAGATAGATAGATAGATAGATAGATAGATAGATAGATAGATAGAAAGATAGAAAGAAAGATAGATAGATAGGTAGATAGGTAGATAGTTAGGTAGGTAGGTAGGTAGACAGACAGACAGACAGATAGAAAGATAGATAGATAGAAAGATAGAAAGATAGATAGAAAGATAGATAGATAGATAGATAGATAGATAGACAGATAGAAAGATAGATAGATAGATAGATAGAAAGATAGAAAGATAGAAAGATAGATAGAAAGATAGATAGAAAGATAGTTAGTTAGAAAGATAGAGAGATAGAAAGATAGATAGATAGAAAGATAGAAAGATAGAAAGATAGAAAGATAGAAAGATAGAAAGATAGAAAGATAGAAAGATAGAAAGAAAGAAAGATAGAAAGATAGAAAGAGAAAGAAAGATAGATAGAAAGATAGAAAGATAGATAGAAAGATAGAAAGATAAATAGATAGATAGATAGATAGATAGATAGATAGATAGAAAGATAGATAGATAGATAGATAGATAGACAGATAGAAAAGTAGAAAGGTAGATAGAGAGATAGATAGATAGATAGATAGATAGATAGATAGAAAGATAGATAGATAGAAAGATAGAAAGAAAGATAGATAGAAAGGTAGAAAGGTAGGTAGATAGATAGATAGATAGAAAGATAGATAGAAAGATAGAAAGATAGAAAGATAGATAGAAAGGTAGAAAGGTAGATAGATAGATAGATAGATAGATAGATAGATAGATAGATAGATAGACAGACAGACAGACAGACAGACAGACAGACAGACAGATAGATAGAGCAGATCATAATAGTGGTCCGTGGGACTTAAAATTATGAATTTAATGTTCCCTGAAGTCTGAAAGGTTGGTGAACCCTGATCTAGTCCAACTCTCTCTAGTCCAACCGGTATACCATGCCAATTGTCCAGTCTCTTCTTGAAAGCCTTGAGTGATGGAGCACCCACCACTTTGGAGGCAACCCGTTCCACTGGTTAATTGCTCTCATTGATAGGAAATTTCTCCTTAGTTCTAGATTGGATCTCTCTTTTATAATCTCCCATCCGTTCCTTCTTGTCCTACCCTCAGGTGCTTTGGAGAATAAGTCAATGTCTTCTTCAATTTATTAATCGTTTAAAAAATATATCAGTATTTTGGCTGTTCTCCAGAGAAATATAGCAGTCTTAAGCTCTATCACACTTGCATTTTTTAAAAAGACAATAATAATAGTATGGGTTAAGGTAGGAGTTGTGTCTTGCAGGGCTACATCATCCTTTCTTTGGTGACTTCTTCTTCTTCTTCTTCTTCTTCTTCTTCTTCTTCTTCTTCTTCTTCTTCTTCTTCTTCTTCTCTCCTCCTTCTCTTCTTCTTACTCCTCCTTCTTCTTTATCATCATTGTTTGAGATCCTACACATTGTCTCGTATACTCTAATTATGACCGAAACAAATATGCTTTCATAAAATCTACACATCCTGAATTTGGCACCTGCTGTCAAGGAAGATATTACGTATAATGTGTCAAATTCCACATGAACGTAATGATTTTCTGCCCTTCAAACTTGGGTTTTTCTTGGCAAGGGGGATCCAGAACCACGAGCAGCCAATAGCTTTACTGTAAGGCTTCCCAAGGAATGCCCATGTTACACCAACACTCCGCAGTCTGCATTGGTTGCCGATCAATTTCCGGTCACAATTCAAAGTGTTGATTATGACCTATAAAGCCCTTCATGGCATCGGACCAGAATATCTCCGGGACCGCCTTCTGCTGCATGAATCCCAGCGACAGGTTAGGTCCCAAAGAGTTGGCCTTCTCCGGGTCCCATCAACTAAGCAATCTCATTTGGCTGGACCCAGGAGAAGAGCCTTCTCTGTGGCGGCCCCGACCCTCTGGAGCCAGCTCCCCCCAGATATCAGAGTTGCCCCCACCCTCCTTGCCTTTCGCAAGCTTCTTAAAACCCACCTCTGTCGTCAGGCATGGGGGAATTGAATTTTTTCCCTTCCCCTAGGCTTATAGAATTTATACATGGTATGCTTGTTTGTATGATTGGTCTCTTAAATTGGGGTTTTTAAAGATTATTTTTAATATTAGATTTGTTACATTCTCTTCTTTATTGTTGTTAGCCGCCCCGAGTCTTCGGAGAGGGGCGGAATACAAATCAAATCAAATCAAATCAAATCAAATCAAATCAAATCAAATCAAATCAAATCAAATCAAATCAAATCAAATCAAATCAAATCAAATCAAATCAAATCAAATCAAATCAAATCAAATCAAATCAAATCAAATCAAATCAAATCAAATCAAATCAAATCAAATCAAATCAAATCAAATCAAATCAAATCAAATCAATAAACAAACAAACAAACAAACAATTAAATAAAAATAAGTCTTTTCATTTTATTTTTTTTCTCTTTAGAAACGCAAGAAAAATCCTCTTGCTACTTCCTCCGTTGGAAGGCAAATTGCATTTGGAATTTTATCCACGCCAAATCCAGTTCAACATCAGAAGAGCTGGAGGGATGCCTTGCTAGCCCACATTTAGCATCTGGACACCAGACTGGTAGGGCAAATGGCTGACAACGGCCAGTTCCCCCCCACTGGAATAGATATCCTGAACTTGTATGTGAATTATAATTTGTAATTTTCTTCCTGTAAATTGCAAATAGGCAACTTCATCCCTCTTTCTCCGGTGATGCATTGTTGTTAGAAACATAGAAACTTAGAAGACTGACAGCAGAAAAAGACCTCATGATCCATCTAGTCTGCCCTTATACTATTTTTTGTATTTTATCTTAGGATGCATCTATGTTTATCCCAGGCATGTTTAAATTCAGTGACTGTGGATTTATCTACCACGTCTGCTGGAAGTTTGTTCTAAGGATCTACTACTCTTTCAGTAAAATAATATTTTCTCATGTTGCTTTTGATCTTTCCCCCAACTAACTTCAGATTGTGCCCCCTTGTTCTTATGTTAGAAACATAGAAACATAGAAACATAGAAGACTGACGGCAGAAAACCTCATGATCCATCTGCCCTTATACTATTTTTTGTATTTTATCTTAGGATGCATCTATGTTTATCCCAGGCATGTTTAAATTCAGTTACTGTGGATTTACCAACCATGTCTGCTGGAAGTTTGTTCCAAGGATCTACTACTCTTTCAGTCAAATAATATTTTCTCATGTTGCTTTTGATCTTTCCCCCAACTAACTTCAGATTGTGTCCCCTTGTTCTTGTGTTCACTTTCCTATTAAAAACACTTCCCTCCTGGACCTTATTTAACCCTTTAACATATTTAAATGTTTTGATCATGTCCCCCCTTTTCCTTCTGTCCTCCAGACTATACAGATTGAGTTCATGAAGTCTTTCCTGATACGTTTTATGCTTAAGACCTTCCACCATTCTTGTAGCCCGTCTTTGGACCCGTTCAATTTTGTCAATCTCTTTTTGTAGGTGAGGTCTCCAGAACTGAACACAGTATTCCAAAGTGTTCCAAGTGTTCACTTTCCTATTAAAAACACTTCCCTCCTGAACCTTATTTAACCCTTTGACATATTTAAATGTTTCGATCATGTCCCCCCCTTTTCCTTCTGTCCTCTAGTTGTTATTGTTTTCCTTCCCTACTGGTTTTCAAACAACGAAAACGTAGGGGTTTTCGTGCTGAGTGTGGTACAGCAGAAAATAAATAGCACTTATTTGGTTTGCTTCAAAGCATTTGGGGATGTTGGGTGCATTGCTGTGGAATTATTTGAACCAGCTCCTTCCTGCTTGTTTCCGCACAGCTGTAATGATTGGTCTGCTCGCAAATATACACAAAATTTACAACATTCTAGGGATCTCTCTCTCTCTCTCTCTCTCTCTCCTTTATTAACGTTGTGATATTCCAATCTTTTGGAAAAGGGGGAGATGGAAATGTGTTTGCCTATGAAGCAAGCAAAACCTCAGCTTGCAATTTTTCCGAAGTATGAAAACATCAGCTCGATTCCTGTCCTTGCAAAATCGATGGCCTGTCTGTGACTTCTAAAATACATAAGAAAGAGGAAAAAGAGGAGCTCCAGAGGGGTTAATCAGGACTGTTCGATTGGAGAATTGGGGGTGGGTGGGATGAATATTTCTTTATATATCTTTTCTTCTATTCCTATATCTTTTCTTCTATTCTTTCCTTGATATATTTTACTATGAGTATATCCTCTGTAACCTTCATTACGTTTTGGATTGACTAACTAACCAACCAACCAACCAACCAACCAACCAACCAACCAACCAACCAACCACCCACCCACCCACCCACCCACCCAACCAACCAACCAACCAACCAACCAACCAACCAACCAACCAACCAACCAACCAACTAACTAACTAACTAAATTCCTTTCTTCCAATCGGACTTAGTTTCTTTGTTAGGAAAAGTATATCCCTGTAAGTAACCAATACCTTACTCCACCAAGACTTGAAATGCTGAAATTAGACCATTTACAACTACGTCGCCTCCGAACTGATCTAACCATAATTCACAAGATCATATAACAAAATGTCTTTCTGGAGGTGGGGTTTCCCAGCGAGGGGAGCCTCAGTGAAATCGCAGCATTGCAAAAACACGGACGTCCAGAGGTGGGGTTTCCCATGGAGGGGAGCCTCAGGGGAATCCCATCAGCGCAAAAACGGGCGCTTCGGCTGGCAAAAGGGGTGTGTTTTGGGCTTGCACGCATTAATTGCTTTTCCATTGATTCCTATGGGAAACATTGTTTCGTCTTATGAACTTTTCGCCTTACCAACCTCATCCTGGAACCAATTAAGTTCGTAAGACAAGGTATCAGTGTGTTTACATTTCAACAAAATTGGTGTTATCTTCTGTTGAGCAAATGGAGTCTGAGAAGCGTCTGGTCTGGATCAAAACAGTTTTAGAGGGAGCTGTCAAGCCCTGTGAAGCAGTATATAGGTCTAAATGCTATTGCTATTGGGCAAATGTTACAAACGATGCCATGATTTTGTCATCCATCATAGCCCCATCCTGTGGAAGCTCATGCATCAACTCATGGTTCAGATTTTAAAACCTGCGTCGAAAAATAAGAAATGCTCTTTGGATTGAACGTACATTACATGCGACGGAGAATTAAACAATGCTTATAGCTAAATCTGTGCAGCTGAAATAACAGTAGCTCCCAAAGACGCTATAAATTCTTCGGATTTAGCCCCAGACGGAGGCCATTATAGCCTCTCAACTCAGAAGGAAAACCCTCTACTCCACCTCCTTCTCTCTGTGATGGCAGAATTAAACTTTGGAAAACTTTTTTTTTGGGGGGGGGGGGAAGTGAGCTAAATTTAGCCTGGGCTGCTTTCACATAGGCCTCTTTATGCTTTGATTTTTCGCAAGAGAAGGAAACGTTGAACGCTCCAAACGCTCTTTCTTTAACGTGGTGGTTTCTAAGGGAAATTTTTTTAGTTTGGGACAACAAATTTTAAGATTGCCACCTTAGTCAGTGGATACAGTGGACTGGATCCAAAAAAATTGGCCCTGCTGCAAATAAATAGAACCATTTAATCGCGGGCGGCAATTTCCAATTCTAAGGTTTATTCGTTGAATAAATTGGATAAATTTCAAAAGCTCCTGAAGACCCACCTTTGTCACCAGCATGGGGAAACTGATATGCCCCTAGCTATTATGGTTTATGTATGGTCTGTTAGGTTGTGTGATTGTTTTTCTTTTTATAATAAGGGTTTTTAATAAGGGTGTATTGTTGTTGTGAGCCGCTCCGAGTCCTCAGAGAGGGGCAGCATACAAATCTAATAAATTATTATTATTATTATTATTATTATTATTATTATTATTATTATTATTTGTGGTTAGCTCTGGCCCAGCTCCTGCCCCAAGCAATGTGGAGGTGGATGTGGGGGAAACATCCACATGCCACAGGCCTGTTTTGCTTCCAGTAGAATCTGTCTCCTCTGACCAAGGAAGCGTGAGTGACAGGGAAGAGAGGAGTTTGGCAGACAGCCCAGGAGGAGATCAATCATCTGTATCATCCTTGGATTCTGAACAAGAATTAATGACACATCCACACATGCGTAGAGTGATGCATAGGAGACAACAACTGAAGGATTATTACAAGAGAAAATGAGGCCACCTGTGGTTGGGTGGGGCTGCTGTAATTAGTGCTACAGATAAAAGTGCAGCCTGGTGTGTTAGCCTCATGGCAATTTATCTGATTCATTGTTTCATCAAGATCGTGTTTTTTGTGCTGTTCAAGATTGTGTGTGGACTCTCTGGACTTTAGAATTGGACTCAATTTCCCAGTTATTGGGTGAGCAATTGGACTGCATTTAACCTGTGCCTTGTGTGTACCAGAAAATCCCTTTGACATTTAAAAAGGGAGCTGTTTCTGTTTTTCTGTTTATAAAAACTTTTGGGTTTTCCTTTTATTGTGTGGTGTGTGTCTTCCTGGACTAATTACCCTGTAATTACGGGCAGTTGAAACACGCCGGCAGAACAATTATTATTATTATTATTAAATTGGTGATACGATACAAATCACCCGAGTTTAAAAGTTGAAGGATATGACACATTTTTCCCTTCTTTCATTTTGGGTAGAATATAGGATCTTTGCACAAACTAAATCGGGTGTACATCCTGGAGTGAGATTTTTAAAAAAAAAAGTTAAATGTTTAATTTAATTTCTAAATTTATTTTTAAATTTTTTAAATTTTATTTTTTAAATTTTTTAAAATTAAAAATACAATCTTCCAGGTGTTTCTAAATCACAATTCCCAGCAGGCCCAGTTAGTGTAACCAATAGCGTGTGGGATGATGAAAGATGTGTTTCAGGAACCAACTGCAGAACCATTTATTGTGTTTGCGTATTTTAAATATGAACAATTGGGATCTGGAAATGTATGATTGGGTTGTTTCAGTAGCAAAGCAATCCAAGGGGGCTTTGAGATTGCGAGAAAGAGTGCTCAGAGCAGATGTGTCTTTATAGGCTACTCACCTGCATTTTAAGGCATTTTTACCTGCATGGGTTGACATTGCTTTCCTCTGCTTGAAATGGGATTATCTTACATCAGGTACACCTTGAGCAATTCAGTCATTGTAGCCAAATTTGACAGAGTATGGTTTGTTTGCAAATTTGGAAGCCAGCCCTAGCCAAAAAAAATTAGCAACTCCACCATGTCGATCATATAATTAAATGTGATTCTACCAATCAATCAAATCATGAAAACAAAGCCACCCAATCTACTTGCAACATTTGAACCAGAACTCCACCCCCCCACCCTCACTATTTATAAGGAATAAATGGCAGTTGTGAACTCCTCAAAATATTGCTGGAAGATGGTTTGTTTGCAAATTTGGAAGCCTAGCCAAAAAAGCATAGCGCAATCACAACTCCACCATGTCAATCATACAACTAAATGTGATTCTGTGTGAGTTCGAATTGAGCTAAATAAATGCTGTAATGACTGTGCTAGTTGAGAATTCTGAGATTGGTGGCACCAATAGAAGTAAATATTGTAGCTCGGGGTTGAAAGGAAGGGTCCTTGGTGCTTTCTGAGCTTGGTTGTTTTCCTGCGGGCATTTCATTACCCAACTAGGTAACATCATCAGTGCTACAAGGAGTGGGGTTTACTCTCTGTTGATATACAGTGGCTTTCTCTCTCAGGATTGTTGGGAGTGTTGCTTTCTTCTTGTCAGTTCCTTGATGATGCTGTTATTTACTGTTTGAGTTGGTGGTCTCAATACAGATCAGCTCTGAAACAGATAAGCCAGAATTTTGTACTTATTTCATCCACTGACCAGAAAGTGGTTGGTTGGTTGGTTGATTATATGTATTTATTTATTTATTTGTTTGTTTGTTCGTTCATTCATTCACTTATTTATTTGACTTATATGCTGCCCAATCCCAATTTTATATTGTTGTAAGCCACCCATAGGACTCAGGGTGGCTTACAACAATACAAAACACAATATTTATTTATTTATTATTTGTATTTATTTATTTATTTATTCATTCACTTATTTATTTATTTATCCATCCATTTATTTATTTATTTATTTATTCATTCATTCATTTATTCATTCATTCATTCACTTATTTATTTATTTATTTATTCATTCATTCAATTTATTTATTTTGACTTCTATGCCGCCCAATCCCAATTTTATATTGTTGTAAGCCGCCCATAGGACTCAGGGTGGCTTACAACAGTATAAAACACAATATTTATTTATTTATTATTTTTATTTATTCATTGGATTTCTATGCCGCCCCTCTCCATGGACTCGGGGCGGCTCACAACACGTCAACCATAAAACAGTGTACAAAATACAATTGGATCGAATTAATTAAATAGTTCGTCTAAAACATTATAAAAGTGAAATGTCAAAAAAACATTCACTCAATTATAAACCAAAGCATACTAAGCACTCAGGGTTCAGATTCTGAAATCTGATAGATAGATAGATAGATAGATAGATAGATAGATAGATAGATAGATAGATATGATAGATAGATAGATAGATTTTTATTGGCCAAGTGTGATTGGACACACAAGGAATTTGTCTTGGTGGCATATGCTCTCAGCATACATAAAATAAAATATACATTTGTCAAGAATCATGTGGTACAACACGTAATGATTGTCATAGGGGTCAAATAAGCAATGAAGAAGCAATATTAATAAAAATCTTAGGATATAAGGAACAAGTTACAGTCATACAGTCAACATGGGAGGAAATGGGTGATAGGAATGATGAGAAAAACTAGTAGAATAGAAGTGCAGATTTAGTAGAAAGTCTGACAGTGTTGAGGAAATTATTTGTTTAGTAGAGTGGTGGCGTTCGGAAAAAAACTGTTCTTGTGTCTAGTTGTCTTGGTGTGCAGTGCTCTGTAGCGACGTTTTGAGGGTAGGAGTTGAAACATTTTGTGTCCAGGATGTGAGGGGTCAGTAAATATTTTCCCCGCCCTCTTTTTGAGACTTTTTATGACTCCAAGCCTGGCGGCATAAGTAAGTTTTCAAGTTTTTACGGAAGGTGAGGAGGGGTGAAGGCAGTATGAATCTCCAGGGGGAGCTGATTCCAGAGGGCTGGGGCCCCCACAGAGAAGGCTCTTCCCCTAGGCCTCATCAAACGACATTGTCTGGGTTGATGGGATCCTGAGAAGGCCGACTCTGTGGGACCTGACCGGGCACAACAGAATATAACTCCAAGTAAATCAAACTTCTGTGAAATCAAACTGTCCACTTAGGAAGCAACACTGATTGACAATCAATTTCACAGGCTACATCCATCCATCCATTTATCCATCCATCTACCTGAACTCACAACAATCTACATATATACTTAAATTTATCTATCTTTCTAGATATAGATAAATACACTGTAAATAATATTGTAATATAAGAATTATATTGTTTAGTTGGGTCCCGTCAACTAAACAATGTCGTTTGGCGGGACCCAGGGGAAGAGCCTTCTCCTGTGGCGGCCCCGGCCCTCTGGAACCAACTCCCCCCAGAGATTAGAATTGCCCCCACCCTCCTTGCCTTTCGTAAGCTCCTCAAAACCCCACCTCTGCCATCAGGCATGGGGGAACTGAGATATTCTTTCCCCCTAGGCTTCTACAATTTATGCATGGTATGTTTGTATATATGATTGGTTTTATAACAAGGGTTTTTAGCTGTTTTAGTATTGGATTGCTACATATTGTTTTTATCACTGTTGTTAGCCGCCCCGAGTCCACGGAGAGGGGCGGCATACAAATCCAATAAATAAATAAATTATAAGGAAATGGGCAAAGATCTGTAAAAAAATTATTGCGATGTATTTATTTTTAATTTGCAAAATTTAATAAATGAAACTTTAGGGGGGAAAATAATAAACGTCCCTTGTATCCTCCCACAGATAGTCTCCAAATACATAGCCAACCTTTGTCCAATCTTTATTAAAATGTAGCATTCCTATCATAGTGGGAGTGTCGTAACGCATTGTGATTGCATGCACAGAACGGTTGCACTTCGTTGTTGGGGTTGTTGTTACCGACTTTAAACCATCCTGTATTAAACTTTCCTATTCATCGTCCACATGGTGTAGCCCGCCCCCACTCCCTCTTTAAAAAAAAAAAGCTTGCCTACATTTTCACCTACACACAAAATGAACCTACCAGCTGCCAAAAACGTTGACTGGTTCAGAGGGAGTCATGAGCATGGTAGAAACAGTCACTGCATCAGACAATAAACATTTGCTGCTTCCATAAATCTGATGGCAGGCACAGTGTGTGTGTGTGTGTGTGTGTGTGTGTGTGTTTGTGTGTGTGATAGATCAACAAACCATGCCAATCCCCCTCCCTCCATAAAAAAAAAACCCCTCTATCAGTTTATGGGCAGCTTTTGCAGTATTCCTGGAATCCTAAATGGAGAGGAGAGAATCCCCAAAGGGCTATAAACTTAGAGAGCATTTGTTTGGCAGAGCCAAAGCCCCTCGATTCAAGCTAAAGGAATCAGAGAGCAGATGATCCAATATACCATCATCTCCTTCCCGGAGCTTGAAAGGTTCAACGGGGTGATTTGCTTCAATCATGGTTCATGGAATAAGGACAATTACCTGGGCCTCAGACAGCACATTTCTATCTATCTATCTATCTATCTATCTATCTATCTATCTATCTATCTATCTATCTATCATCTATTTATCTATCATCTATCCATCCATCCATCCACCCACCCACCTACCTATCTACTACCTACCTACCTATCACCTATCTATCTATCTATCTATCTATCTATCTATCTATCTATCTATCTATCTATCTATCTATCATCTATTTGTCTATCATCTATCTGTCTATCTATCTATCTATCTATCTATCTATCTATCTATCTATCTATCATCCATCCATCCATCGACCTACCTATCTACCTACTACCTACCTATCATCTATCCTTGCACCGGACCAGGATATCTCTGGGACCGCCTTCTGCCACACGAATCCCAGCGGCCGATTAGGTCCCACAGAGTTGGCGTTCTCCGGGTCCCGTCGACTAAATAATGTCGTCCTGGCGGAACCCAGGGGAAGAGCCTTCTCTGTGGTGGCCCCGACCCTCTGGAACCAGCTCCCCCCAGGGATGAGGACTGCCCCTACCCCTCCTTGCCTTTCGTAAACTCCTTAAAACCCACCCTCTGCCGTCAGGCATGGGGGAACTGAGACATCTCCCCCCCTTTGTGGTTTTAGGCTTTTTAATGTAAAATTGTTATTTTAAACTTTAATATTAGATTTGTTACTGTATATTGTTTTTATCATTGCTGTGAGCCGCCCGGAGTCTGCGGAGAGGGGCGGCATACAAATCTAATTAATAATAATAATAATAATAATAATAACAATAACAAACAAACAAACAAACAAATAAATAAATGTGGAGGGTTTCAAATACACAGTCGTTGCCATTATCCTGCCATGTTTCGACCACACCTTGCAGAGACCCCTAAAGGGAATGAAGAAAGAAGGAAAAAACCAGGGACAAATCAATTTAAAAAATAAAAAGTGCAACCCACACTATCCCCAACCAGGGCATCCCCGCCCGCCTCGGAAGCTACACCGAAATGGAAAAAGCAGACAGAGCAGCCTCGGTTGGCACAGCCCCCGTGGCTCCATTCAGCCCCCGACTTGAGGACGTGGTGGGAAAACCAGCGCAGTCTCTCTCTCTCTCTCTCCCTTTTTCGCTCCTTAGTCCCTTGGGCTGAAAAATTGGCATTCGGCAAACCAGGGGGTTGCAGAAACGATCTTTGGGGTGCGGTGCGAATGGCGGCGGGGGGGACACACACACACTCTCCACCCTCGCCAAGCTGCGCGCACACTTGGGTTGGGAATCCAAAAGCTTGCAGACCATTCCTGGGGAACAGCATCTGGAGGGGATACCTCGCCCGGCACGCGTCGCTCAGCCCTCTGCTTGGTCGTCCCTGCCTCTTTGGCAGCCCAGAAACAATAGCTGGGTTCCTTTCTGGTCTCGAGATATATATATATATATATATACACCCCTGTAGAGAATTACTGAAATACAGTCATGTGACGGTCCGGAGGGTGTGTTTCCAATTATTGCACTTGGGTCTTTCTTGCCAAGCCGGCGAAGACAAACAGCCTTCTGAAGAAGGAGTCTGGGGTGGTGTGTGTGTTTTTCCCCCCCTTCCAGCTTCGTCGTAAGTCCCATTGAATGTTTTTATTATTGTTGTTATTATTATTTTGGAAAAAGAAGGGTTAGGGATAAGGGATGCTTTCCCATTCCTCCACCTCTATAGCTGCGCCTTTTTTCTCTCTCTGCAAAGAGAACGGTCGGGTGGTGGGAGGGAGGGGGGAATTGGATGCTTTTAGGGCGCATCGGATGCTTTCCGCGCAATCCGCGGGAGGAAAGGGTCGAGGCGCAGAGGAGGAGGGCGCCAAGCCCCCCATCGGAACGGGACGCGCGAGGGTTGCACGTTGGAGCCAATGGGCGTAAAAACCTCGCGCGTTCCCCCGAAGGGATCGCTGCTAAAGGGCTTCCCGCAGCTTCGTTAATTCGCTCGCATTTGGCTTGAAGCTGTGCGCAGAAACAGTTGTGTGTGTGTATTTGTATGCGTATGTGTATTTTACGCCTTTTCTAAAAAAAACCAAAAGGGTTCCGTTTCGACGTCTCCAAATGGGAACCAAACGGAGAGTCCTTTTCCTTGGCGCGTCGTTTGTTGCATTTACTTGCAAGGGAAACAAAACAGGTTGCGGGTGGGTGGGTTGATTTAGCACACACACAAACACATACACACAAATCCAAGGAGGGAGGAGGAAGAGCGGAGGAGGGGACGCGGAGGGGGGGGGTGAGGTTGGTGGTGGTGGTGGGAGAGATCAGCCAACCAGTTAACATTTGGTTTGGATTACCAAAACAAGGCAAGGGAGCTTTGTTTCCTGGCAGACCAAGGGGGGCAGGAAAAGAAAAAAAAGAGAACGAAACTGCAGCGAGTGGGACAAGGCTCTGCTGGTCGGTAGAGTGTAAAAAAAGTCGCTTTATGGGTCAGGTGGAACTTCTCCACTTTTGGGGAAGCAGATCAGGTTGGTTTGTTCCCGCAACTGGACTCTGCGTCTATGGGCCTCGTGGGATGCACGTGTATGCAGGTTTGTGAAGGGGGGGGGGATGCAATAATGTGAGATGGATTATTTCCCCTCCACCTCCCTCCTGATTAAAAATCTGGTCGCCACCATGCAAGAAAGGATGCTGAGACTCTAGAAAAAGGGCAGAGAAGAGCGACAAGATGATTAGGGGACTGGAGGCTAAAAACATATGAAGAATGGTTGCAACACCTGGGCATGGCTACTTTTAATGAAAGGAAGGACCAGGGAGACATGATAGCAGTCTTCCAATATCTCAGGGGTTTTAATGAAAACCTATTCTCCAAAGCACCTGAGGGTAGAACAAGAAGCAATGGGTGGAAACTTAACAAGGAGAAAAGCAACTTAGAACTAAGGAGAAATTTCCTGACAGTTAGAAACAATTAATCAGTGGAACAGCTTGCCTCCAGAAGTTGTGAATGCTCCAACACTGGAAGTTTTTAAGATATTAGATAATCATCTGTCTGAAGTAATGTAGGGTTTCCTGCCTAAGCAGGGAGTTGGACTAGAAGACCTCCAAGGTCCTTC